>NW_027601671.1:0-89615 GCF_053455715.1 Rhinoraja longicauda | reverse complement strand
GGGTCTTGTCCGGTCTTGTCTGGGTCTTGTCCGGTCTTGTCCGGTCTTGTCTGGGTCTTGTCCGGTCTTGTCCGGTCTTGTCTGGGTCATGTCCGGTCTTGTCTGGGTCTTGTCCGGTCTTGTCCGGTCTTGTCTGGGTCTTGTCCAGTCTTGTCCGGTCTTGTCCGGTAGTGTCTGGGTCTTGTCCGGTCTTGTCCGGTCTTGTCCGGTCTTGTCTGGGTCTTGTCCGGTCTTGTCCGGTCTTGTCTGGGTCTTGTCCGGTCTTGTCCGGTCTTGTCCGGTCTTGTCCGGTCTTGTCCGGTCTTGTCCGGTCTTGTCCGGTCTTGTCCGGTCTTGTCCGGTCTTGCCCGGTCTTGTCCGGTCTTGTCCGGTCTTGTCCGGTCTTGTCCGGTCTCGTCCGGTCTTGTCCGGTCTTGTCTGGATCTCGTCCGGTCTTGTCCGTTCTTGTCTGGGTCTCGTCCGGTCTTGTCCGGTCTTTTCCGATCTTGTCTGGGTCTTGTCCGGTCTTGTCCGGTCTTGTCTGGGTCTTGTCCGGTCTTGTCCGGTCTTGTGTGGTTCTTGTCCGGTCTTGTCCGGTCTTGTCTGGGTCTTGTCCGGTCTTGTCCGGTCTTGTCCGGTCTTGTCCGTTCTTGTCTGGGTCTTGTCTGGGTCTTGTCTGGGTCTTGTCCGGTCTTGTCCGGTCTTGTCCGGGTCTTGTCCGGTCTTGTCCGGGTCTTGTCCGGTCTTGTCTGGGTCTTTTCCGGTCTTGTCCGGTCTTGTCTGTGTCTTGTCCGGTCTTGTCCGGTCTTGTCCGGTCTTGTCCGGTCTTGTCCGGTCTTGTCCGGTCTTGTCCGGTCTTGTCCGGTCTTGTCCGGTCTTGTCTGGGCCTTGTCCGGTCTTGTCCGGGCCTTGTCCGGTCTTGTCCGGTCTTGTCTGGGTCTTGTCCGGTCTTGTCCGGTCTTGTCCGGTCTTGTCTGGGTCTTGTCCGGTCTTGTCCGGTCTTGTCTGGGTATTGTCCGGTCTTGTCCGGTCTTGTCCGGTCTTGTCTGGTCTTGTCCGGTCTTGTCCGGTCTTGTCCGGTCTTGTCTGGGTCTTGTCCGGTCTTGTCCGGTCTTGTCTGGGTCTTGTCCGGTCTTGTCCGGTCTTGTCAGGTCTTGTCCGGGTCTTGTCCGGGTCTTGTCCGGGTCTTGTCCGGGTCTTGTACGGTCTTGTCCGGTCTTGTCCGGGTCTTGTCCGGTCTTGTCCGGTCTTGTCCGGTCTTGTCTGGGTCTTGTCCGGTCTTGTCCGGTCTTGTCAGGTCTTGTCCGGGTCTTGTCCGGGTCTTGTCCGGGTCTTGTCCGGGTCTTATACGGTCTTGTCCGGTCTTGTCTGGGTCTTGTCCGGTCTTGTCCGGTCTTGTCTGGGACTTGTCCGGTCTTGTCCGGTCTTGTCTGGGTCTTGTCCGGTCTTGTCCGGTCTTGTCCGGTCTTGTCCGGTCTTGTCCGGTCTTGTCCGGTCTTGTCTGGGTCTTGTCCGGTCTTGTCCGGTCTTGTCTGGGCCTTGTCCGGTCTTGTCCGGGCCTTGTCCGGTCTTGTCCGGTCTTGTCTGGGTCTTGTCCGGTCTTGTCCGGTCTTGTCCGGTCTTGTCTGGGTCTTGTCCGGTCTTGTCCGGTCTTGTCTGGGTCTTGTCCGGTCTTGTCCGGTCTTGTCTGGGTCTTGTCCGGTCTTGTCCGGTCTTGTCTGGGTCTTGTCCGGTCTTGTCCGGTCTTGTCTGGGTATTGTCCGGTCTTGTCCGGTCTTGTCCGGTTTTGTCTGGTCTTGTCCGGTCTTGTCCGGTCTTGTCCGGTCTTGTCTGGGTCTTGTCCGGTCTTGTCCGGTCTTGTCTGGGTCTTGTCCGGTCTTGTCCGGTCTTGTCAGGTCTTGTCCGGGTCTTGCCGGGTCTTGTCCGGGTCTTGTCCGGGTCTTGTACGGTCTTGTCCGGTCTTGTCCGGGTCTTGTCCGGTCTTGTCCGGTCTTGTCCGGTCTTGTCTGGGTCTTGTCCGGTCTTGTCTGGGTCTTGTCCGGTCTTGTCTGGGTCTTGTCCGGTCTTGTCCGGTCTTGTCCGGTCTTGTCTGGGTTTTGTCCGGTCTTGTCTGGGTCTTGTCCGGTCTTGTCCGGTCTTGTCTGGGTCTTGTCCGGTCTTATGTGGGTCTTGTCCGGTCTTGTCTGGGTCTTGTCCGGTCT
Source organism: Rhinoraja longicauda (assembly GCF_053455715.1). NCBI lineage: Eukaryota > Metazoa > Chordata > Chondrichthyes > Rajiformes > Arhynchobatidae > Rhinoraja > Rhinoraja longicauda. The sequence continues at coordinate 87,435 of NW_027601671.1, read as the reverse complement.
TGTCCGGTCTTGTCCGGTCCTGTCTGGGTCTTGTCCGGTCTTGTCCGGTCTTGTCTGGGTCTTGTCCGGTCTAGTCTGGGTCTTGTCCGGTCTTGTCCGGTCTTGTCTGGGTCTTGTCCGGTCTTATGTGGGTCTTGTCCGGTCTTGTCTGGGTCTTGTCCGGTCTTGTCCGGTCTTGTCCGGTCTTGTCTGGGTCTTGTCCGGTCTTGTCCGGTCTTGTCCGGTCTTGTCTGGGTCTTGTCCGGTCTTGTCCGGGTCTTGTCCGGTCTTGTCCGGTCTTGTCCGGTCTTGTCCGGGTCTTGTCCGGTCTTGTCCGGTCTTGTCCGGTCTTGTCCGGTCTTGTCCGGTCTTGTCCGGTCTTGTCTGGATCTCGTCCGGTCTTGTCTGGTCTTGTCTGGGTCTCTTCCGGTCTTGTCCGGTCTTGTCCGATCTTGTCTGGGTCTTGTCCGGTCTTGTCTGGGTCTTGTCCGGTCTTGTCCGGTCTTGTCTGGGTCTTGTCCGGTCTTGTCCGGTCTTGTCTGGGTCTTGTCCGGTCTTGTTCGGTCTTGTCCGGACTTGTCTGGGTCTTGTCCGGTCTTGTCCGGTCTTGTCTGGGTCTTGTCCGTTCTTGTCTGGGTCTTGTCCGGTCTTGTCCGGTCTTGTCTGGGTCTTGTCCGGTCTTGTCCGGTCTTGTCTGGGTCTTGTCCGGTGTTGTCTGGGTCTTGTCCGGTCTTGTCCGGTCTTGTCTGGGTCTTGTCCGTTCTTGTCTGGGTCTTGTCCGGTCTTGTCCGGTCTTGTCTGGGTCTTGTCCGGTCTTGTCCGGTCTTGTCTGGGTCTTGTCCGGTGTTGTCTGGGTCTTGTCCGGTCTTGTCCGGTCTTGTCTGGGTCTTGTCCGGTCTTGTCCGGTCTTGTCCGGTAGTGTCTGGGTCTTGTCCGGTCTTGTCCGGTCTTGTCTGGGTCTTGTCTGGGTCTTGTCTGGGTCTTGTCCGGTCTTGTCCGGTCTTGTCCGGGTCTTGTCCGGTCTTGTCCGGGTCTTGTCCGGTCTTGTCTGGGTCTTGTCCGGTCTTGTCTGGGTCTTGTCCGGTCTTGTCCGGTCTTGTCTGGGTCTTGTCCGGTCTTGTCCGGTCTTGTCTGGGTCTTGTCCGGTCTTGTCCGGTCTTGTCCGGTCTTGTCCGGTCTTGTCCGGTCTTGTCCGGTCTTGTCCGGTCTTGTCCGGTCTTATCTGGTCTTGTCCGGTCTTGTCCGGTCTTGTCCGGTCTTGTCCGGTCTTGTCCGGTCTTGTCCGGTCTTGTCCGGTCTTGTCCGGTCTTGTCTGGATCTCGTCCGGTCTTGTCCGGTCTTGTCTGGGTCTCGTCCGGTCTTGTCCGATCTTGTCTGGGTCTTGTCCGGTCTTGTCCGGTCTTGTCCGGTCTTGTCCGGTCTTGTCCGGGTCTTGTCCGGTCTTGTCTGGGTTTTGTCCGGTCTTGTCCGGTCTTGTCTGGGTCTTGTCCGGTCTTGTCCGGTCTTGTCTGGGTCTTGTCCGATCTTGTCCGGTCTTGTCCGGTCTTGTCCGGTCTTGTCCGGTCTTGTCCGGTCTTGTCCGGGTCTTGTCCGGTCTTGTCCGGTCTTGTCCGGTCTTGTCCGGGTCTTGTCCGGTCTAGTCTGGGTCTTGTCCGGTCTTGTCCGGTCTTGTCTGGGTCTTGTCCGGTCTTATGTGGGTCTTGTCCGGTCTTGTCTGGGTCTTGTCCGGTCTTGTCCGGTCTTGTCCGGTCTTGTCTGGGTCTTGTCCGGTCTTGTCCGGTCTTGTCCGGTCTTGTCTGGGTCTTGTCCGGTCTTGTCCGGGTCTTGTCCGGTCTTGTCCGGTCTTGTCCGGTCTTGTCCGGGTCTTGTCCGGTCTTGTCCGGTCTTGTCCGGTCTTGTCCGGTCTTGTCCGGTCTTGTCCGGTCTTGTCCGGTCTTGTCTGGATCTCGTCCGGTCTTGTCTGGTCTTGTCTGGGTCTCTTCCGGTCTTGTCCGGTCTTGTCCGATCTTGTCTGGGTCTTGTCCGGTCTTGTCTGGGTCTTGTCCGGTCTTGTCCGGTCTTGTCTGGGTCTTGTCCGGTCTTGTCCGGTCTTGTCTGGGTCTTGTCCGGTCTTGTTCGGTCTTGTCCGGACTTGTCTGGGTCTTGTCCGGTCTTGTCCGGTCTTGTCTGGGTCTTGTCCGTTCTTGTCTGGGTCTTGTCCGGTCTTGTCCGGTCTTGTCTGGGTCTTGTCCGGTCTTGTCCGGTCTTGTCTGGGTCTTGTCCGGTGTTGTCTGGGTCTTGTCCGGTCTTGTCCGGTCTTGTCTGGGTCTTGTCCGTTCTTGTCTGGGTCTTGTCCGGTCTTGTCCGGTCTTGTCTGGGTCTTGTCCGGTCTTGTCCGGTCTTGTCTGGGTCTTGTCCGGTGTTGTCTGGGTCTTGTCCGGTCTTGTCCGGTCTTGTCTGGGTCTTGTCCGGTCTTGTCCGGTCTTGTCCGGTAGTGTCTGGGTCTTGTCCGGTCTTGTCCGGTCTTGTCTGGGTCTTGTCTGGGTCTTGTCTGGGTCTTGTCCGGTCTTGTCCGGTCTTGTCCGGGTCTTGTCCGGTCTTGTCCGGGTCTTGTCCGGTCTTGTCTGGGTCTTGTCCGGTCTTGTCCGGTCTTGTCCGGTCTTGTCTGGGTCTTGTCCGGTCTTGTCCGGTCTTGTCCGGTCTTGTCTGGGTCTTGTCCGGTCTTGTCCGGGTCTTGTCCGGTCTTGTCCGGTCTTGTCCGGTCTTGTCCGGGTCTTGTCCGGTCTTGTCCGGTCTTGTCCGGTCTTGTCCGGTCTTGTCCGGTCTTGTCCGGTCTTGTCCGGTCTTGTCTGGATCTCGTCCGGTCTTGTCTGGTCTTGTCTGGGTCTCTTCCGGTCTTGTCCGGTCTTGTCCGATCTTGTCTGGGTCTTGTCCGGTCTTGTCTGGGTCTTGTCCGGTCTTGTCCGGTCTTGTCTGGGTCTTGTCCGGTCTTGTCCGGTCTTGTCTGGGTCTTGTCCGGTCTTGTTCGGTCTTGTCCGGACTTGTCTGGGTCTTGTCCGGTCTTGTCCGGTCTTGTCTGGGTCTTGTCCGTTCTTGTCTGGGTCTTGTCCGGTCTTGTCCGGTCTTGTCTGGGTCTTGTCCGGTCTTGTCCGGTCTTGTCTGGGTCTTGTCCGGTGTTGTCTGGGTCTTGTCCGGTCTTGTCCGGTCTTGTCTGGGTCTTGTCCGTTCTTGTCTGGGTCTTGTCCGGTCTTGTCCGGTCTTGTCTGGGTCTTGTCCGGTCTTGTCCGGTCTTGTCTGGGTCTTGTCCGGTGTTGTCTGGGTCTTGTCCGGTCTTGTCCGGTCTTGTCTGGGTCTTGTCCGGTCTTGTCCGGTCTTGTCCGGTAGTGTCTGGGTCTTGTCCGGTCTTGTCCGGTCTTGTCTGGGTCTTGTCTGGGTCTTGTCTGGGTCTTGTCCGGTCTTGTCCGGTCTTGTCCGGGTCTTGTCCGGTCTTGTCCGGGTCTTGTCCGGTCTTGTCTGGGTCTTGTCCGGTCTTGTCTGGGTCTTGTCCGGTCTTGTCCGGTCTTGTCTGGGTCTTGTCCGGTCTTGTCCGGTCTTGTCTGGGTCTTGTCCGGTCTTGTCCGGTCTTGTCCGGTCTTGTCCGGTCTTGTCCGGTCTTGTCCGGTCTTGTCCGGTCTTGTCCGGTCTTATCTGGTCTTGTCCGGTCTTGTCCGGTCTTGTCCGGTCTTGTCCGGTCTTGTCCGGTCTTGTCCGGTCTTGTCCGGTCTTGTCCGGTCTTGTCTGGATCTCGTCCGGTCTTGTCCGGTCTTGTCTGGGTCTCGTCCGGTCTTGTCCGATCTTGTCTGGGTCTTGTCCGGTCTTGTCCGGTCTTGTCCGGTCTTGTCCGGTCTTGTCCGGGTCTTGTCCGGTCTTGTCTGGGTTTTGTCCGGTCTTGTCCGGTCTTGTCTGGGTCTTGTCCGGTCTTGTCCGGTCTTGTCTGGGTCTTGTCCGATCTTGTCCGGTCTTGTCCGGTCTTGTCCGGTCTTGTCCGGTCTTGTCCGGTCTTGTCCGGTCTTGTCCGGTCTTGTCCGGTCTTGTCCGGTCTTGTCCGGTCTTGTCCGGTCTTGTCCGGTCTTGTCCGGTCTCGTCCGGTCTTGTCCGGTCTTGTCTGGATCTCGTCCGGTCTTGTCCGGTCTTGTCTGGTTCTCGTCTGGTCTTGTCCGGTCTTTTCCGATCTTGTCTGGGTCTTGTCCGGTCTTGTCCGGTCTTGTCTGGGTCTTGTCCGGTCTTGTCCGGTCTTGTCTGGTTCTTGTCCGGTCTTGTCCGGTCTTGTCTGGGTCTTGTCCGGTCTTGTCCGGTCTTGTCCGGTCTTGTCCGGTCTTGTCTAGGTCTTGTCTGGGTCTTGTCCGGTCTTGTCCGGTCTTGTCCGGGTCTTGTCCGGTCTTGTCCGGGTCTTGTCCGGTCTTGTCTGGGTCTTTTCCGGTCTTGTCCGGTCTTGTCTGGGTCTTGTCCGGTCTTGTCCGGTCTTGTCTGGGTCTTGTCCGGTCTTGTCCGGTCTTGTCCGGTCTTGTCCGGTCTTGTCCGGTCTTGTCCGGTCTTGTCCGGTCTTGTCCGGTCTTGTCTGGGCCTTGTCCGGTCTTTTCCGGGCCTTGTCCGGTCTTGTCTGGTCTTGTCTGGGTCTTGTCCGGTCTTGTCCGGTCTTGTCCGGTCTTGTCTGGGTCTTGTTCGGTCTTGTCCGGTCTTGTCTGGGTCTTCTCCGGTCTTGTCCGGTCTTGTCCGGTCTTGTCTGGGTCTTGTCCGGTCTTGCCCGGTCTTGTCAGGTCTTGTCCGGGTCTTGTCCGGGTCTTGTCCGGGTCTTGTCCGGGTCTTGTACGGTCTTGTCCGGTCTTGTCCGGTCTTGTCCGGGTCTTGTCCGGTCTTGTCTGGGTCTTGTCCGGTCTTGTCTGGGTCTTGTCCGGTCTTGTCCGGTCTTGTCCGGTCTTGTCTGGGTCTTGTCCGGTCTTGTCTGGGTCTTGTCCGGTCTTGTCCGGTCTTGTCTGGGTCTTGTCCGGTCATATGTGGGTCTTGTCCGGTCTTGTCTGGGTCTTGTCCGGTCTTGTCCGGTCTTGTCCGGTCTTGTCTGGGTCTTGTCCGGTCTTGTCCGGTCTTGTCTGGGTCTTGTCCGGTCTTGTCTGGGTCTTGTCCGGTCTTGTCCGGTCTTGTCTGGGTCTTGTCCGGTCTTATGTGGGTCTTGTCCGGGTCTTGTCTGGGTCTTGTCCGGTCTTGTCCGGTCTTGTCCGGTCTTGTCTGGGTCTTGTCCGGTCTTGTCCGGTCTTGTCCGGTCTTGTCTGGGTCTTGTCCGGTCTTGTCCGGGTCTTGTCCGGTCTTGTCCGGTCTTGTCCGGGTCTTGTCCGGTCTTGTCCGGTCTTGTCCGGTCTTGTCCGGTCTTGTCCGGTCTTGTCCGGTCTTGTCTGGATCTCGTCCGGTCTTGTCCGGTCTTGTCTGGGTCTCGTCCGGTCTTGTCCGGTCTTGTCCGATCTTGTCTGGGTCTTGTCCGGTCTTGTCCGGTCTTGTCTGGGTCTTGTCCGGTCTTGTCCGGTCTTGTCTGGGTCTTGTCCGGTCTTGTCCGGTATTGTCCGGTCTTGTCCGGTCTTGTCCGGTCTTGTCCGGTCTTGTCCGGTCTCGTCCGGTCTTGTCCGGTCTTGTCTGGATCTCGTCCGGTCTTGTCCGGTCTTGTCTGGGTCTCGTCTGATCTTGTCCGGTCTTTTCCGATCTTGTCTGGGTCTTGTCCGGTCTTGTCCGGTCTTGTCTGGGTCTTGTCCGGTCTTGTCCGGTCCCGTCTGGTTCTTGTCCGGTCTTGTCCGGTCTTGTCTGGGTCTTGTCCGGTCTTGTCCGGTCTTGTCCGGTCTTGTCCGGTCTTGTCTAGGTCTTGTCTGGGTCTTGTCTGGGTCTTGTCCGGTCTTGTCCGGTCTTGTCCGGGTCTTGTCCGGTCTTGTCCGGGTCTTGTCCGGTCTTGTCTGGGTCTTTTCCGGTCTTGTCCGGTCTTGTCTGGGTCTTGTCCGGTCTTGTCCGGTCTTGTCTGGGTCTTGTCCGGTCTTGTCCGGTCTTGTCCGGTCTTGTCCGGTCTTGTCCGGTCTTGTCCGGTCTTGTCCGGTCTTGTCCGGTCTTGTCTGGGCCTTGTCCGGTCTTGTCCGGGCCTTGTCCGGTCTTGTCCGGTCTTGTCTGGGTCTTGTCCGGTCTTGTCCGGTCTTGTCCGGTCTTGTCTGGGTCTTGTTCGGTCTTGTCCGGTCTTGTCTGGGTCTTCTCCGGTCTTGTCCGGTCTTGTCTGGGTCTTGTCCGGTCTTGTCCGGTCTTGTCTGGGTCTTGTCCGGTCTTGTCCGGTCTTGTCTGGGTATTGTCCGGTCTTGTCCGGTCTTGTCCGGTCTTGTCTGGTCTTGTCCGGTCTTGTCCGGTCTTGTCCGGTCTTGTCTGGGTCTTGTCCGGTCTTGTCCGGTCTTGTCTGGGTCTTGTCCGGTCTTGTCCGGTCTTGTCAGGTCTTGTCCGGGTCTTGTCCGGGTCTTGTCCGGGTCTTGTCCGGGTCTTGTACGGTCTTGTCCGGTCTTGTCCGGGTCTTGTCCGGTCTTGTCCGGTCTTGTCCGGTCTTGTCTGGGTCTTGTCCGGTCTTGTCCGGTCTTGTCAGGTCTTGTCCGGGTCTTGTCCGGGTCTTGTCCGGGTCTTGTCCGGGTCTTGTACGGTCTTGTCCGGTCTTGTCCGGGTCTTGTCCGGTCTTGTCTGGGTCTTGTCCGGTCTTGTCTGGGTCTTGTCCGGTCTTGTCCGGTCTTGTCCGGTCTTGTCTGGGTCTTGTCCGGTCTTGTCTGGGTCTTGTCCGGTCTTGTCCGGTCTTGTCTGGGTCTTGTCCGGTCTTGTCCGGTCTTGTCTGGGTCTTGTCCGGTCTTGTCTGGGTCTTGTCCGGTCTTGTCCGGTCTTGTCTGGGTCTTGTCCGGTCTTATGTGGGTCTTGTCCGGTCTTGTCTGGGTCTTGTCCGGTCTTGTCCGGTCTTGTCCGGTCTTGTCTGGGTCTTGTCCGGTCTTGTCCGGTCTTGTCCGGTCTTGTCTGGGTCTTGTCCGGTCTTGTCCGGGTCTTGTCCGGTCTTGTCCGGTCTTGTCCGGGTCTTGTCCGGTCTTCTCCGGTCTTTTCCGGTCTTGTCCGGTCTTGTCCGGTCTTGTCCGGTCTTGCCTGGATCTCGTCCGGTCTTGTCCGGTCTTGTCTGGGTCTCGTCCGGTCTTGTCCGGTCTTGTCCGATCTTGTCTGGGTCTTGTCCGGTCTTGTCCGGTCTTGTCTGGGTCTTGTCCGGTCTTGTCCGGTCTTGTCTGGGTCTTGTCCGGTCTTGTCCGGTCTTGTCTGGGTCTTGTCCGGTCTTGTTCGGTCTTGTCCGGACTTGTCTGGGTCTTGTCCGGTCTTGTCCGGTCTTGTCTGGGTCTTGTCCGTTCTTGTCTGGGTCTTGTCCGGTCTTGTCCGGTCTTGTCTGGGTCTTGTCCGGTCTTGTCCGGTCTTGTCTGTGTCTTGTCCGGTGTTGTCTGGGTCTTGTCCGGTCTTGTCCGGTCTTGTCTGGGTCTTGTCCGGTCTTGTCCGGTCTTGTCCGGTCTTGTCCGGTCTTGTCTGGGTCTTGTCCGGTCTTGTCCGGTCTTGTCCGGTCTTGTCCGGTCTTGTCTGGGTCTTGTCTGGGTCTTGTCTGGTTCTTGTCCGGTCTTGTCCGGTCTTGTCCGGGTCTTGTCCGGTCTTGTCCGGGTCTTGTCCGGTCTTGTCTGGGTCTTGTCCGGTCTTGTCCGGTCTTGTCTGGGTCTTGGACGGTCTTGTCCTGTCTTGTCTGGGTCTTGTCCGTTCTTGTCCGGTCTTGTCCGGTCTTGTACGGTCTTGTCCGATATTGTCCGGTCTTGTCCGTTCTTGTCTGGGTCTTGTCCGGTCTTGTCCGGTCTTGTCTGGGCCTTGTCCGGTCTTGTCCGGGCCTTGTCCGGTCTTGTCCGGTCTTGTCTGGGTCTTGTCCGGTCTTGTCCGGTCTTGTCCGGTCTTGTCCGGGTCTTGTCCGGTCTTGTCCGGTCTTGTCCGGTCTTGTCTGGGTCTTGTCCGGTCTTGTCCGGTCTTGTCTGTGTCTTGTCCGGTCTTGTCCGCTCTTGTCCGATCTTGTCCGGTCTTGTCTGGGTCTTGTCCCGGTCTTGTCTGGGTCTCGTCCGGTCTTGTCCGGTCTTGTCCGATCTTGTCTGGGTCTTGTCCGGTCTTGTCCGGTCTTGTCTGGGTCTTGTCCGGTCTTGTCCGGTCTTGTCTGGGTCTTGTCCGGTCTTGTCCGGTCTTGTCTGGGTCTTGTCCGGTCTTGTTCGGTCTTGTCCGGTCTTGTCCGGGCCTTGTCCGGTCTTGTCCGGTCTTGTCTGGGTCTTGTCCGGTATTGTCCGGTCTTGTCCGCTCTTGTACGATCTTGTCCGGTCTTGTCTGGGTCTTGTCTGGGTCTTGTCTGGGTCTTGTCCGGTCTTGTCCGGTCTTGTCCGGTCTTGTCCGGTCTTGTCTGGATCTCGTCCGGTCTTGTCCGGTCTTGTCTGGGTCTTGTCCGGTCTTGTCCGGTCTTGTCTGGGTCTTGTCCGTTCTTGTCTGGGTCTTGTCCGGTCTTGTCCGGTCTTGTCTGGGTCTTGTCCGGTCTTGTCCGGTCTTGTCTGGGTCTTGTCCGGTGTTGTCTGGGTCTTGTCCGGTCTTGTCCGGTCTTGTCTGGGTCTTGTCCGGTCTTGTCCGGTCTTGTCCGGTAGTGTCTGGGTCTTGTCCGGTCTTGTCCGGTCTTGTCCGGTCTTGTCCGGTCTTGTCTGGGTCTTGTCTGGGTCTTGTCTGGGTCTTGTCCGGTCTTGTCCGGGTCTTGTCCGGTCTTGTCCGGGTCTTGTCCGGTCTTGTCTGGGTCTTGTCCGGTCTTGTCCGGTCTTGTCTGGGTCTTGTCCGGTCTTGTCCGGTCTTGTCTGGGTCTTGTCCGGTCTTGTCCGGTCTTGTCCGGTCTTGTCCGGTCTTGTCCGGTCTTGTCCGGTCTTGTCCGGTCTTGTCCGGTCTTGTCCGGTCTTGTCTTGTCTTGTCCGGTCTTGTCCGGTCTTGTCCGGTCTTGTCCGGTCTTGTCCGGTCTTGTCCGGTCTTGTCCGGTCTTGTCCGGTCTTGTCCGGTCTTGTCTGGATCTCGTCCGGTCTTGTCCGGTCTTGTCTGGGTCTCGTCCGGTCTTGTCCGATCTTGTCTGGGTCTTGTCCGGTCTTGTCCGGTCTTGTCTGGGTCTTGTCCGGTCTTGTCCGGTCTTGTCCGGGTCTTGTCCGGTCTTGTCTGGGTTTTGTCCGGTCTTGTCCGGTCTTGTCCGGTCTTGTCTGGGTCTTGTCCGGTCTTGTCCGGGTCTTGTCCGGGTCTTGTCCGGGTCTTGTACGGTCTTGTCCGGTCTTGTCCGGGTCTTGTCGGGTCTTGTCCGGTCTTGTCCGGTCTTGTCTGGGTCTTGTCCGGTCTTGTCCGGTCTTGTCCGGTCTTGTCCGGTCTTGTCCGGTCTTGTCTGGGTCTTGTCCGGTCTTGTCCGGTCTTGTCCGGTAGTGTCTGGGTCTTGTCCGGTCTTGTCCGGTCTTGTCCGGTCTTGTCCGGTCTTGTCTGGGTCTTGTCTGGGTCTTGTCTGGGTCTTGTCCGGTCTTGTCCGGGTCTTGTCCGGTCTTGTCCGGGTCTTGTCCGGTCTTGTCTGGGTCTTGTCCGGTCTTGTCCGGTCTTGTCTGGGTCTTGTCCGGTCTTGTCCGGTCTTGTCTGGGTCTTGTCCGGTCTTGTCCGGTCTTGTCCGGTCTTGTCCGGTCTTGTCCGGTCTTGTCCGGTCTTGTCCGGTCTTGTCCGGTCTTGTCTTGTCTTGTCCGGTCTTGTCCGGTCTTGTCCGGTCTTGTCCGGTCTTGTCCGGTCTTGTCCGGTCTTGTCCGGTCTTGTCCGGTCTTGTCCGGTCTTGTCTGGATCTCGTCCGGTCTTGTCCGGTCTTGTCTGGGTCTCGTCCGGTCTTGTCCGATCTTGTCTGGGTCTTGTCCGGTCTTGTCCGGTCTTGTCTGGGTCTTGTCCGGTCTTGTCCGGTCTTGTCCGGGTCTTGTCCGGTCTTGTCTGGGTTTTGTCCGGTCTTGTCCGGTCTTGTCCGGTCTTGTCTGGGTCTTGTCCGGTCTTGTCCGGGTCTTGTCCGGGTCTTGTCCGGGTCTTGTACGGTCTTGTCCGGTCTTGTCCGGGTCTTGTCCGGTCTTGTCCGGTCTTGTCCGGTCTTGTCTGGGTCTTGTCCGGTCTTGTCCGGTCTTGTCAGGTCTTGTCCGGGTCTTGTCCGGGTCTTGTCCGGGTCTTGTCCGGGTCTTGTACGGTCTTGTCCGGTCTTGTCCGGGTCTTGTCCGGTCTTGTCTGGGTCTTGTCCGGTCTTGTCTGGGTCTTGTCCGGTCTTGTCCGGTCTTGTCCGGTCTTGTCTGGGTCTTGTCCGGTCTTGTCTGGGTCTTGTCCGGTCTTGTCCGGTCTTGTCTGGGTCTTGTCCGGTCTTGTCCGGTCTTGTCCGTTCTTGTCCGGTCTTGTCCGGTCTTGTCCGGTCTTGTCTGGGTCTTGTCTGGGTCTTGTCTGGGTCTTGTCCGGTCTTGTCCGGTCTTGTCCGGGTCTTGTCCGGTCTTGTCCGGGTCTTGTCCGGTCTTGTCTGGGTCTTGTCCGGTCTTGTCCGGTCTTGTCTGGGTCTTGGACGGTCTTGTCCTGTCTTGTCTGGGTCTTGTCCGTTCTTGTCCGGTCTTGTCCGGTCTTGTCCGGTCTTGTCCGATATTGTCCGGTCTTGTCCGTTCTTGTCTGGGTCTTGTCCGGTCTTGTCCGGTCTTGTCTGGGCCTTGTCCGGTCTTGTCCGGGCCTTGTCCGGTCTTGTCCGGTCTTGTCTGGGTCTTGTCCGGTCTTGTCCGGTCTTGTCCGGTCTTGTCCGGGTCTTGTCCGGTCTTGTCCGGTCTTGTCCGGTCTTGTCTGGGTCTTGTCCGGTCTTGTCCGGTCTTGTCTGTGTCTTGTCCGGTCTTGTCCGCTCTTGTCCGATCTTGTCCGGTCTTGTCTGGGTCTTGTCCCGGTCTTGTCTGGGTCTCGTCCGGTCTTGTCCGGTCTTGTCCGATCTTGTCTGGGTCTTGTCCGGTCTTGTCCGGTCTTGTCTGGGTCTTGTCCGGTCTTGTCCGGTCTTGTCTGGGTCTTGTCCGGTCTTGTCCGGTCTTGTCTGGGTCTTGTCCGGTCTTGTTCGGTCTTGTCCGGTCTTGTCCGGGCCTTGTCCGGTCTTGTCCGGTCTTGTCTGGGTCTTGTCCGGTATTGTCCGGTCTTGTCCGGTCTTGTCCGGTCTTGTCTGGGTCTTGTCCGGTCTTGTCTGTGTCTTGTCCGGTCTTGTCCGCTCTTGTACGATCTTGTCCGGTCTTGTCTGGGTCTTGTCTGGGTCTTGTCTGGGTCTTGTCCGGTCTTGTCCGGTCTTGTCCGGTCTTGTCCGGTCTTGTCTGGATCTCGTCCGGTCTTGTCCGGTCTTGTCTGGGTCTTGTCCGGTCTTGTCCGGTCTTGTCTGGGTCTTGTCCGTTCTTGTCTGGGTCTTGTCCGGTCTTGTCCGGTCTTGTCTGGGTCTTGTCCGGTCTTGTCCGGTCTTGTCCGGTCTTGTCTGGGTCTTGTCCGGTGTTGTCTGGGTCTTGTCCGGTCTTGTCCGGTCTTGTCTGGGTCTTGTCCGGTCTTGTCCGGTCTTGTCCGGTAGTGTCTGGGTCTTGTCCGGTCTTGTCCGGTCTTGTCCGGTCTTGTCCGGTCTTGTCTGGGTCTTGTCTGGGTCTTGTCTGGGTCTTGTCCGGTCTTGTCCGGGTCTTGTCCGGTCTTGTCCGGGTCTTGTCCGGTCTTGTCTGGGTCTTGTCCGGTCTTGTCCGGTCTTGTCTGGGTCTTGTCCGGTCTTGTCCGGTCTTGTCTGGGTCTTGTCCGGTCTTGTCCGGTCTTGTCCGGTCTTGTCCGGTCTTGTCCGGTCTTGTCCGGTCTTGTCCGGTCTTGTCCGGTCTTGTCTTGTCTTGTCCGGTCTTGTCCGGTCTTGTCCGGTCTTGTCCGGTCTTGTCCGGTCTTGTCCGGTCTTGTCCGGTCTTGTCCGGTCTTGTCCGGATCTCGTCCGGTCTTGTCCGGTCTTGTCTGGGTCTCGTCCGGTCTTGTCCGATCTTGTCTGGGTCTTGTCCGGTCTTGTCCGGTCTTGTCTGGGTCTTGTCCGGTCTTGTCCGGTCTTGTCCGGGTCTTGTCCGGTCTTGTCTGGGTTTTGTCCGGTCTTGTCCGGTCTTGTCCGGTCTTGTCTGGGTCTTGTCCGGTCTTGTCCGGGTCTTGTCCGGGTCTTGTCCGGGTCTTGTACGGTCTTGTCCGGTCTTGTCCGGGTCTTGTCCGGTCTTGTCCGGTCTTGTCCGGTCTTGTCTGGGTCTTGTCCGGTCTTGTCCGGTCTTGTCAGGTCTTGTCCGGGTCTTGTCCGGGTCTTGTCCGGGTCTTGTCCGGGTCTTGTACGGTCTTGTCCGGTCTTGTCCGGGTCTTGTCCGGTCTTGTCTGGGTCTTGTCCGGTCTTGTCTGGGTCTTGTCCGGTCTTGTCCGGTCTTGTCCGGTCTTGTCTGGGTCTTGTCCGGTCTTGTCTGGGTCTTGTCCGGTCTTGTCCGGTCTTGTCTGGGTCTTGTCCGGTCTTGTCCGGTCTTGTCTGGGTCTTGTCCGGTCTTGTCTGGGTCTTGTCCGGTCTTGTCCGGTCTTGTCTGGGTCTTGTCCGGTCTTATGTGGGTCTTGTCCGGTCTTGTCTGGGTCTTGTCCGGTCTTGTCCGGTCTTGTCCGGTCTTGTCTGGGTCTTGTCCGGTCTTGTCCGGTCTTGTCCGGTCTTGTCTGGGTCTTGTCCGGTCTTGTCCGGGTCTTGTCCGGTCTTGTCCGGTCTTGTCCGGGTCTTGTCCGGTCTTGTCCGGTCTTTTCCGGTCTTGTCCGGTCTTGTCCGGTCTTGTCCGGTCTTGTCTGGATCTCGTCCGGTCTTGTCCGGTCTTGTCTGGGTCTCGTCCGGTCTTGTCCGGTCTTGTCTGATCTTGTCTGGGTCTTGTCCGGTCTTGTCCGGTCTTGTCTGGGTCTTGTCCGGTCTTGTCCGGTCTTGTCTGGGTCTTGTCCGGTCTTGTCCGGTCTTGTCTGGGTCTTGTCCGGTCTTGTTCGGTCTTGTCCGGACTTGTCTGGGTCTTGTCCGGTCTTGTCCGGTCTTGTCTGGGTCTTGTCCGTTCTTGTCTGGGTCTTGTCCGGTCTTGTCCGGTCTTGTCTGGGTCTTGTCCGGTCTTGTCCGGTCTTGTCTGTGTCTTGTCCGGTGTTGTCTGGGTCTTGTCCGGTCTTGTCCGGTCTTGTCTGGGTCTTGTCCGGTCTTGTCCGGTCTTGTCCGGTCTTGTCCGGTCTTGTCTGGGTCTTGTCCGGTCTTGTCCGGTCTTTGTCCGGTCTTGTCCGGTCTTGTCTGGGTCTTGTCTGGGTCTTGTCTGGGTCTTGTCCGGTCTTGTCCGGTCTTGTCCGGGTCTTGTCCGGTCTTGTCCGGGTCTTGTCCGGTCTTGTCTGGGTCTTGTCCGGTCTTGTCCGGTCTTGTCTGGGTCTTGGACGGTCTTGTCCTGTCTTGTCTGGGTCTTGTCCGTTCTTGTCCGGTCTTGTCCGGTCTTGTCCGGTCTTGTCCGATATTGTCCGGTCTTGTCCGTTCTTGTCTGGGTCTTGTCCGGTCTTGTCCGGTCTTGTCTGGGCCTTGTCCGGTCTTGTCCGGGCCTTGTCCGGTCTTGTCCGGTCTTGTCTGGGTCTTGTCCGGTCTTGTCCGGTCTTGTCCGGTCTTGTCCGGGTCTTGTCCGGTCTTGTCCGGTCTTGTCCGGTCTTGTCTGGGTCTTGTCCGGTCTTGTCCGGTCTTGTCTGTGTCTTGTCCGGTCTTGTCCGCTCTTGTCCGATCTTGTCCGGTCTTGTCTGGGTCTTGTCCCGGTCTTGTCTGGGTCTCGTCCGGTCTTGTCCGGTCTTGTCCGATCTTGTCTGGGTCTTGTCCGGTCTTGTCCGGTCTTGTCTGGGTCTTGTCCGGTCTTGTCCGGTCTTGTCTGGGTCTTGTCCGGTCTTGTCCGGTCTTGTCTGGGTCTTGTCCGGTCTTGTTCGGTCTTGTCCGGTCTTGTCCGGGCCTTGTCCGGTCTTGTCCGGTCTTGTCTGGGTCTTGTCCGGTATTGTCCGGTCTTGTCCGGTCTTGTCCGGTCTTGTCTGGGTCTTGTCCGGTCTTGTCCGGTCTTGTCTGTGTCTTGTCCGGTCTTGTCCGCTCTTGTACGATCTTGTCCGGTCTTGTCTGGGTCTTGTCTGGGTCTTGTCTGGGTCTTGTCCGGTCTTGTCCGGTCTTGTCCGGTCTTGTCCGGTCTTGTCTGGATCTCGTCCGGTCTTGTCCGGTCTTGTCTGGGTCTTGTCCGGTCTTGTCCGGTCTTGTCTGGGTCTTGTCCGTTCTTGTCTGGGTCTTGTCCGGTCTTGTCCGGTCTTGTCTGGGTCTTGTCCGGTCTTGTCCGGTCTTGTCTGGGTCTTGTCCGGTGTTGTCTGGGTCTTGTCCGGTCTTGTCCGGTCTTGTCTGGGTCTTGTCCGGTCTTGTCCGGTCTTGTCCGGTAGTGTCTGGGTCTTGTCCGGTCTTGTCCGGTCTTGTCCGGTCTTGTCCGGTCTTGTCTGGGTCTTGTCTGGGTCTTGTCTGGGTCTTGTCCGGTCTTGTCCGGGTCTTGTCCGGTCTTGTCCGGGTCTTGTCCGGTCTTGTCTGGGTCTTGTCCGGTCTTGTCCGGTCTTGTCTGGGTCTTGTCCGGTCTTGTCCGGTCTTGTCTGGGTCTTGTCCGGTCTTGTCCGGTCTTGTCCGGTCTTGTCCGGTCTTGTCCGGTCTTGTCCGGTCTTGTCCGGTCTTGTCCGGTCTTGTCTTGTCTTGTCCGGTCTTGTCCGGTCTTGTCCGGTCTTGTCCGGTCTTGTCCGGTCTTGTCCGGTCTTGTCCGGTCTTCTCCGGTCTTGTCTGGATCTCGTCCGGTCTTGTCCGGTCTTGTCTGGGTCTCGTCCGGTCTTGTCCGATCTTGTCTGGGTCTTGTCCGGTCTTGTCCGGTCTTGTCTGGGTCTTGTCCGGTCTTGTCCGGTCTTGTCCGGGTCTTGTCCGGTCTTGTCTGGGTTTTGTCCGGTCTTGTCCGTTCTTGTCCGGTCTTGTCTGGGTCTTGTCCGGTCTTGTCCGGTCTTGTCTGGGTCTTGTCCGGTCTTGTCCGGTCTTGTCCGGTCTTGTCCGGTCTTGTCCGGTCTTGTCCGGTCTTGTCCGGTCTTGTCCGGTCTTGTCCGGTCTTGTCCGGTCTTGTCCGGTCTTGTCCGGTCTCGTCCGGTCTTGTCCGGTCTTGTCTGGATCTCGTCCGGTCTTGTCCGATCTTGTCTGGGTCTCGTCTGGTCTTGTCCGGTCTTTTCCGATCTTGTCTGGGTCTTGTCCGGTCTTGTCCGGTCTTGTCTGTGTCTTGTCCGGTCTTGTCCGGTCTTGTCTGGTTCTTGTCCGGTCTTGTCCGGTCTTGTCTGGGTCTTGTCCGGTCTTGGCCGGTCTTGTCCGGTCTTGTCCGGTCTTGTCTAGGTCTTGTCTGGGTCTTGTCTGGGTCTTGTCCAGTCTTGTCCGGTCTTGTCCGGGTCTTGTCCGGTCTTGTCCGGGTCTTGTCCGGTCTTGTCTGGGTCTTTTCCGGTCTTGTCCGGTCTTGTCTGGGTCTTGTCCGGTCTTGTCCGGTCTTGTCTGGGTCTTGTCCGTTCTTGTCCGGTCTTGTCCGGTCTTGTCCGGTCTTGTCCGGTCTTGTCCGGTCTTGTCCGGTCTTGTCCGGTCTTGTCCGGTCTTGTCTGGGCCTTGTCCGGTCTTGTCCGGGCCTTGTCCGGTCTTGTCCGGTCTTGTCTGGGTCTTGTCCGGTCTTGTCCGGTCTTGTCCGGTCTTGTCTGGGTCTTGTTCGGTCTTGTCCGGTCTTGTCTGGGTCTTCTCCGGTCTGGTCCGGTCTTGTCTGGGTCTTGTCCGGTCTTGTCCGGTCTTGTCTGGGTCTTGTCCGGTCTTGTCCGGTCTTGTCTGGGTATTGTCCGGTCTTGTCCGGTCTTGTCCGGTCTTGTCCGTTCTTGTCCGGTCTTGTCCGGGTCTTGTCCGGTCTTGTCCGGTCTTGTCCGGGTCTTGTCCGGTCTTGTCCGGTCTTTTCCGGTCTTGTCCGGTCTTGTCCGGTCTTGTCCGGTCTTGTCTGGATCTCGTCCGGTCTTGTCCGGTCTTGTCTGGGTCTCGTCCGGTCTTGTCCGGTCTTGTCCGATCTTGTCTGGGTCTTGTCCGGTCTTGTCCGGTCTTGTCTGGGTCTTGTCCGGTCTTGTCCGGTCTTGTCTGGGTCTTGTCCGGTCTTGTCCGGTCTTGTCTGGGTCTTGTCCGGTCTTGTTCGGTCTTGTCCGGACTTGTCTGGGTCTTGTCCGGACTTGTCCGGTCTTGTCTGGGTCTTGTCCGTTCTTGTCTGGTTCTTGTCCGGTCTTGTCCGGTCTTGTCTGGGTCTTGTCCGGTCTTGTCCGGTCTTGTCTGTGTCTTGTCCGGTGTTGTCTGGGTCTTGTCCGGTCTTGTCCGGTCTTGTCTGGGTCTTGTCCGGTCTTGTCCGGTCTTGTCCGGTCTTGTCCGGTCTTGTCTGGGTCTTGTCCGGTCTTGTCCGGTCTTTGTCCGGTCTTGTCCGGTCTTGTCTGGGTCTTGTCTGGGTCTTGTCTGGGTCTTGTCCGGTCTTGTCCGGTCTTGTCCGGGTCTTGTCCGGTCTTGTCCGGGTCTTGTCCGGTCTTGTCTGGGTCTTGTCCGGTCTTGTCCGGTCTTGTCTGGGTCTTGGACGGTCTTGTCCTGTCTTGTCTGGGTCTTGTCCGTTCTTGTCCGGTCTTGTCCGGTCTTGTCCGGTCTTGTCCGATATTGTCCGGTCTTGTCCGTTCTTGTCTGGGTCTTGTCCGGTCTTGTCCGGTCTTGTCTGGGCCTTGTCCGGTCTTGTCCGGGCCTTGTCCGGTCTTGTCCGGTCTTGTCTGGGTCTTGTCCGGTCTTGTCCGGTCTTGTCCGGTCTTGTCCGGGTCTTGTCCGGTCTTGTCCGGTCTTGTCCGGTCTTGTCTGGGTCTTGTCCGGTCTTGTCCGGTCTTGTCTGTGTCTTGTCCGGTCTTGTCCGCTCTTGTCCGATCTTGTCCGGTCTTGTCTGGGTCTTGTCCCGGTCTTGTCTGGGTCTCGTCCGGTCTTGTCCGGTCTTGTCCGATCTTGTCTGGGTCTTGTCCGGTCTTGTCCGGTCTTGTCCGGGTCTTGTCCGGTCTTGTCCGGTCTTGTCCGGTCTTGTCTGGGTCTTGTCCGGTCTTGTCCGGTCTTGTCTGTGTCTTGTCCGGTCTTGTCCGCTCTTGTCCGATCTTGTCCGGTCTTGTCTGGGTCTTGTCCCGGTCTTGTCTGGGTCTCGTCCGGTCTTGTCCGGTCTTGTCCGATCTTGTCTGGGTCTTGTCCGGTCTTGTCCGGTCTTGTCCGGTCTTGTCCGGTCTTGTCTGGGTCTTGTCCGGTCTTGTCCGGTCTTGTCCGGTCTTGTCCGGTCTTGTCTGGGTCTTGTCCGGTCTTGTCCGGTCTTTGTCCGGTCTTGTCCGGTCTTGTCTGGGTCTTGTCTGGGTCTTGTCTGGGTCTTGTCCGGTCTTGTCCGGTCTTGTCCGGGTCTTGTCCGGTCTTGTCCGGGTCTTGTCCGGTCTTGTCTGGGTCTTGTCCGGTCTTGTCCGGTCTTGTCTGGGTCTTGGACGGTCTTGTCCTGTCTTGTCTGGGTCTTGTCCGTTCTTGTCCGGTCTTGTCCGGTCTTGTCCGGTCTTGTCCGATATTGTCCGGTCTTGTCCGTTCTTGTCTGGGTCTTGTCCGGTCTTGTCCGGTCTTGTCTGGGCCTTGTCCGGTCTTGTCCGGGCCTTGTCCGGTCTTGTCCGGTCTTGTCTGGGTCTTGTCCGGTCTTGTCCGGTCTTGTCCGGTCTTGTCCGGGTCTTGTCCGGTCTTGTCCGGTCTTGTCCGGTCTTGTCTGGGTCTTGTCCGGTCTTGTCCGGTCTTGTCTGTGTCTTGTCCGGTCTTGTCCGCTCTTGTCCGATCTTGTCCGGTCTTGTCTGGGTCTTGTCCCGGTCTTGTCTGGGTCTCGTCCGGTCTTGTCCGGTCTTGTCCGATCTTGTCTGGGTCTTGTCCGGTCTTGTCCGGTCTTGTCTGGGTCTTGTCCGGTCTTGTCCGGTCTTGTCTGGGTCTTGTCCGGTCTTGTCCGGTCTTGTCTGGGTCTTGTCCGGTCTTGTTCGGTCTTGTCCGGTCTTGTCCGGGCCTTGTCCGGTCTTGTCCGGTCTTGTCTGGGTCTTGTCCGGTATTGTCCGGTCTTGTCCGGTCTTGTCCGTTCTTGTCTGGGTCTTGTCCGGTCTTGTCCGGTCTTGTCTGTGTCTTGTCCGGTCTTGTCCGCTCTTGTACGATCTTGTCCGGTCTTGTCTGGGTCTTGTCTGGGTCTTGTCTGGGTCTTGTCCGGTCTTGTCCGGTCTTGTCCGGTCTTGTCCGGTCTTGTCTGGATCTCGTCCGGTCTTGTCCGGTCTTGTCTGGGTCTTGTCCGGTCTTGTCCGGTCTTGTCTGGGTCTTGTCCGTTCTTGTCTGGGTCTTGTCCGGTCTTGTCCGGTCTTGTCTGGGTCTTGTCCGGTCTTGTCCGGTCTTGTCTGGGTCTTGTCCGGTGTTGTCTGGGTCTTGTCCGGTCTTGTCCGGTCTTGTCTGGGTCTTGTCCGGTCTTGTCCGGTCTTGTCCGGTAGTGTCTGGGTCTTGTCCGGTCTTGTCCGGTCTTGTCCGGTCTTGTCCGGTCTTGTCTGGGTCTTGTCTGGGTCTTGTCTGGGTCTTGTCCGGTCTTGTCCGGGTCTTGTCCGGTCTTGTCCGGGTCTTGTCCGGTCTTGTCTGGGTCTTGTCCGGTCTTGTCCGGTCTTGTCTGGGTCTTGTCCGGTCTTGTCCGGTCTTGTCTGGGTCTTGTCCGGTCTTGTCCGGTCTTGTCCGGTCTTGTCCGGTCTTGTCCGGTCTTGTCCGGTCTTGTCCGGTCTTGTCCGGTCTTGTCTTGTCTTGTCCGGTCTTGTCCGGTCTTGTCCGGTCTTGTCCGGTCTTGTCCGGTCTTGTCCGGTCTTGTCCGGTCTTCTCCGGTCTTGTCTGGATCTCGTCCGGTCTTGTCCGGTCTTGTCTGGGTCTCGTCCGGTCTTGTCCGATCTTGTCTGGTTCTTGTCCGGTCTTGTCCGGTCTTGTCTGGGTCTTGTCCGGTCTTGTCCGGTCTTGTCCGGGTCTTGTCCGGTCTTGTCTGGGTTTTGTCCGGTCTTGTCCGGTCTTGTCCGGTCTTGTCTGGGTCTTGTCCGGTCTTGTCCGGTCTTGTCTGGGTCTTGTCCGGTCTTGTCCGGTCTTGTCCGGTCTTGTCCGGTCTTGTCCGGTCTTGTCCGGTCTTGTCCGGTCTTGTCCGGTCTCGTCCGGTCTTGTCCGGTCTTGTCTGGATCTCGTCCGGTCTTGTCCGATCTTGTCTGGGTCTCGTCTGGTCTTGTCCGGTCTTTTCCGATCTTGTCTGGGTCTTGTCCGGTCTTGTCCGGTCTTGTCTGTGTCTTGTCCGGTCTTGTCCGGTCTTGTCTGGTTCTTGTCCGGTCTTGTCCGGTCTTGTCTGGGTCTTGTCCGGTCTTGTCCGGTCTTGTCCGGTCTTGTCCGGTCTTGTCTAGGTCTTGTCTGGGTCTTGTCTGGGTCTTGTCCAGTCTTGTCCGGTCTTGTCCGGGTCTTGTCCGGTCTTGTCC
This sequence comes from Rhinoraja longicauda, assembly GCF_053455715.1. Taxonomy (NCBI): domain Eukaryota; kingdom Metazoa; phylum Chordata; class Chondrichthyes; order Rajiformes; family Arhynchobatidae; genus Rhinoraja; species Rhinoraja longicauda. Next base: position 67,755 of record NW_027601671.1, on the reverse strand, counting down.
GGGTCTTGTCCGGTCTTGTCTGGGTCTTTTCCGGTCTTGTCCGGTCTTGTCTGGGTCTTGTCCGGTCTTGTCCGGTCTTGTCTGGGTCTTGTCCGGTCTTGTCCGGTCTTGTCCGGTCTTGTCCGGTCTTGTCCGGTCTTGTCCGGTCTTGTCCGGTCTTGTCCGGTCTTGTCCGGTCTTGTCTGGGCCTTGTCCGGTCTTGTCCGGGCCTTGTCCGGTCTTGTCCGGTCTTGTCTGGGTCTTGTCCGGTCTTGTCCGGTCTTGTCCGGTCTTGTCTGGGTCTTGTTCGGTCTTGTCCGGTCTTGTCTGGGTCTTCTCCGGTCTGGTCCGGTCTTGTCTGGGTCTTGTCCGGTCTTGTCCGGTCTTGTCTGGGTCTTGTCCGGTCTTGTCCGGTCTTGTCTGGGTATTGTCCGGTCTTGTCCGGTCTTGTCCGGTCTTGTCCGTTCTTGTCCGGTCTTGTCTGGGTCTTGTCCGGTCTTGTCCGGTCTTGTCTGGGTCTTGTCCGGTCTTGTCCGGTCTTGTCAGGTCTTGTCCGGGTCTTGTCCGGGTCTTGTCCGGGTCTTGTCCGGGTCTTGTACGGTCTTGTCCGGTCTTGTCCGGGTCTTGTCCGGTCTTGTCCGGTCTTGTCCGGTCTTGTCTGGGTCTTGTCCGGTCTTGTCCGGTCTTGTCAGGTCTTGTCCGGGTCTTGTCCGGGTCTTGTCCGGTCTTGTCCGGGTCTTGTCCGGTCTTGTCTGGGTCTTGTCCGGTCTTGTCTGGGTCTTGTCCGGTCTTGTCCGGTCTTGTCCGGTCTTGTCTGGGTCTTGTCCGGTCTTGTCTGGGTCTTGTCCGGTCTTGTCCGGTCTTGTCTGGGTCTTGTCCGGTCATATGTGGGTCTTGTCTGGTCTTGTCTAGGTCTTGTCCGGTCTTGTCCGGTCTTGTCCGGTCTTGTCTGGGTCTTGTCCGGTCTTGTCCGGTCTTGTCTGGGTCTTGTCCGGTCTTGTCTGGGTCTTGTCCGGTCTTGTCCGGTCTTGTCTGGGTCTTGTCCGGTCTTGTCTGGTCTTGTCCGGTTTTGTCCGGTCTTGTCCGGTCTTGTCTGGGTCTTGTCCGGTCTTGTCCGGTCTTGTCCGGTCTTGTCTGGGTCTTGTCCGGTCTTGTCCGGGTCTTGTCCGGTCTTGTCCGGTCTTGTCCGGGTCTTGTCCGGTCTTGTCCGGTCTTGTCCGGTCTTGTCCGGTCTTGTCCGGTCTTGTCCGGTCTTGTCTGGATCTCGTCCGGTCTTGTCCGGTCTTGTCTGGGTCTCGTCCGGTCTTGTCCGGTCTTGTCCGATCTTGTCTGGGTCTTGTCCGGTCTTGTCCGGTCTTGTCTGTGTCTTGTCCGGTCTTGTCCGGTCTTGTCTGGGTCTTGTCCGGTCTTGTCCGGTCTTGTCTGGGTCTTGTCCGGTCTTGTTCGGTCTTGTCCGTTCTTGTCTGGGTCTTGTCCGGTCTTGTCCGGTCTTGTCTGGGTCTTGTCCTGTCTTGTCCGGTCTTGTCCGGTCTTGTCCGGTCTTGTCTGGGTCTTGTCCGGTCTTGTCCGGTCTTGTCCGGTCTTGTCCGGTCTTGTCTGGGTCTTGTCTGGGTCTTGTCTGGGTCTTGTCCGGTCTTGTCCGGTCTTGTCCGGGTCTTGTCCGGTCTTGTCCGGGTCTTGTCCGGTCTTGTCTGGGTCTTGTCCGGTCTTGTCCGGTCTTGTCTGGGTCTTGGACGGTCTTGTCCTGTCTTGTCTGGGTCTTGTCCGTTCTTGTCCGGTCTTGTCCGGTCTTGTCCGGTCTTGTCCGATATTGTCCGGTCTTGTCCGTTCTTGTCTGGGTCTTGTCCGGTCTTGTCCGGTCTTGTCTGGGCCTTGTCCGGTCTTGTCCGGGCCTTGTCCGGTCTTGTCCGGTCTTGTCTGGGTCTTGTCCGGTCTTGTCCGGTCTTGTCCGGTCTTGTCCGGGTCTTGTCCGGTCTTGTCCGGTCTTGTCCGGTCTTGTCTGGGTCTTGTCCGGTCTTGTCCGGTCTTGTCTGTGTCTTGTCCGGTCTTGTCCGCTCTTGTCCGATCTTGTCCGGTCTTGTCTGGGTCTTGTCTGGGTCTTGTCTGGGTCTTGTCCGGTCTTGTCTGGGTCTTGTCCGGTCTTGTCCGGTCTTGTCTGGGTCTTGTCCGGTCTTGTCTGGTCTTGTCCGGTTTTGTCCGGTCTTGTCCGGTCTTGTCTGGGTCTTGTCCGGTCTTGTCCGGTCTTGTCCGGTCTTGTCTGGGTCTTGTCCGGTCTTGTCCGGGTCTTGTCCGGTCTTGTCCGGTCTTGTCCGGGTCTTGTCCGGTCTTGTCCGGTCTTGTCCGGTCTTGTCCGGTCTTGTCCGGTCTTGTCCGGTCTTGTCTGGATCTCGTCCGGTCTTGTCCGGTCTTGTCTGGGTCTCGTCCGGTCTTGTCCGGTCTTGTCCGATCTTGTCTGGGTCTTGTCCGGTCTTGTCCGGTCTTGTCTGTGTCTTGTCCGGTCTTGTCCGGTCTTGTCTGGGTCTTGTCCGGTCTTGTCCGGTCTTGTCTGGGTCTTGTCCGGTCTTGTTCGGTCTTGTCCGTTCTTGTCTGGGTCTTGTCCGGTCTTGTCCGGTCTTGTCTGGGTCTTGTCCTGTCTTGTCCGGTCTTGTCCGGTCTTGTCCGGTCTTGTCTGGGTCTTGTCCGGTCTTGTCCGGTCTTGTCCGGTCTTGTCCGGTCTTGTCTGGGTCTTGTCTGGGTCTTGTCTGGGTCTTGTCCGGTCTTGTCCGGTCTTGTCCGGGTCTTGTCCGGTCTTGTCCGGGTCTTGTCCGGTCTTGTCTGGGTCTTGTCCGGTCTTGTCCGGTCTTGTCTGGGTCTTGGACGGTCTTGTCCTGTCTTGTCTGGGTCTTGTCCGTTCTTGTCCGGTCTTGTCCGGTCTTGTCCGGTCTTGTCCGATATTGTCCGGTCTTGTCCGTTCTTGTCTGGGTCTTGTCCGGTCTTGTCCGGTCTTGTCTGGGCCTTGTCCGGTCTTGTCCGGGCCTTGTCCGGTCTTGTCCGGTCTTGTCTGGGTCTTGTCCGGTCTTGTCCGGTCTTGTCCGGTCTTGTCCGGGTCTTGTCCGGTCTTGTCCGGTCTTGTCCGGTCTTGTCTGGGTCTTGTCCGGTCTTGTCCGGTCTTGTCTGTGTCTTGTCCGGTCTTGTCCGCTCTTGTCCGATCTTGTCCGGTCTTGTCTGGGTCTTGTCTGGGTCTTGTCTGGGTCTTGTCCGGTCTTGTCCGGTCTTGTCCGGTCTTGTCCGGTCTTGTCTGGATCTCGTCCGGTCTTGTCCGGTCTTGTCTGGGTCTCGTCCGGTCTTGTCCGGTCTTGTCCGATCTTGTCTGGGTCTTGTCCGGTCTTGTCCGGTCTTGTCTGGGTCTTGTCCGGTCTTGTCCGGTCTTGTCTGGGTCTTGTCCGGTCTTGTCCGGTCTTGTCTGGGTCTTGTCCGGTCTTGTTCGGTCTTGTCCGGACTTGTCTGGGTCTTGTCCGGTCTTGTCCGGTCTTGTCTGGGTCTTGTCCGTTCTTGTCTGGGTCTTGTCCTGTCTTGTCCGGTCTTGTCTGGGTCTTGTCCGGTCTTGTCCGGTCTTGTCTGGGTCTTGTCCAGTGTTGTCTGGGTCTTGTCCGGTCTTGTCTGGGTCTTGTCCGGTCTTGTCCGGTCTTGTCCGGTCTTGTACGGTCTTGTCTGGGTCTTGTCCGGTCTTGTCCGGTCTTGTCCGGTCTTGTCCGGTCTTGTCTGGGTCTTGTCTGGGTCTTGTCTGGGTCTTGTCCGGTCTTGTCCGGTCTTGTCCGGGTCTTGTCCGGTCTTGTCCGGGTCTTGTCCGGTCTTGTCTGGGTCTTGTCCGGTCTTGTCCGGTCTTGTCTGGGTCTTGTCCGGTCTTGTCCGGTCTTGTCTGGGTCTTGTCCGGTCTTGTCCGGTCTTGTCCGGTCTTGTCCGGTCTTGTCCGGTCTTGTCCGGTCTTGTCCGGTATTGTCCGGTCTTGTCCGGTCTTGTCTGGGTCTTGTCCGGTCTTGTCCGGTCTTGTCTGGGCCTTGTCCGGTCTTGTCCGGGCCTTGTCCGGTCTTGTCCGGTCTTGTCTGGGTCTTGTCCGGTCTTGTCCGGTCTTGTCCGGTCTTGTCCGGTCTTGTCCGGGTCTTGTCCGGTCTTGTCCGGTCTTGTCCGGTCTTGTCTGGGTCTTGTCCGGTCTTGTCCGGTCTTGTCTGTGTCTTGTCCAGTCTTGTCCGCTCTTGTCCGATCTTGTCCGGTCTTGTCTGGGTCTTGTCTGGGTCTTGTCTGGGTCTTGTCCGGTCTTGTCCGGTCTTGTCCGGGTCTTGTCCGGTCTTGTCCGGGTCTTGTCCGGTCTTGTCTGGGTCTTGTCCGGTCTTGTCCGGTCTTGTCTGGGTCATGTCCGGTCTTGTCCGGTCTTGTCTGGGTCTTGTCCGGTCTTGTCCGGTCTTGTCCGGTCTTGTCCGGTCTTGTCCGGTCTTGTCCGGTCTTGTCTGGGTCTTGTCTGGGTCTTGTCCGGTCTTGTCCGGTCTTGTCTGGGCCTTGTCCGGTCTTGTCCGGGCCTTGTCCGGTCTTGTCCGGGCCTTGTCCGGTCTTGTCCGGTCTTGTCCGGTCTTGTCCGGGTCTTGTCCGGTCTTGTCCGGTCTTGTCTGGGTCTTGTCCGGTCTTGTCCGGTCTTGTCCGGTCTTGTCTGGGTCTTGTCCGGTCTTGTCCGGTCTTGTCTGAGTCTTGTCCGGTCTTGTCCGGTCTTGTCTGGGTCTTGTCCGGTCTTGTCCGGTCTTGTCTGGGTCTTGTCCGGTCTTGTCCGGTCTTGTCTGGGTATTGTCCGGTCTTGTCCGGTCTTGTCCGGTCTTGTCTGGTCTTGTCCGGTCTTGTCCGGTCTTGTCCGGTCTTGTCTGGGTCTTGTCCGGTCTTGTCCGGTCTTGTCTGGGTCTTTTCCGGTCTTGTCCGGTCTTGTCAGGTCTTGTCCGGGTCTTGTCCGGGTCTTGTCCGGGTCTTGTCCGGGTCTTGTCCGGGTCTTGTACGGTCTTGTCCGGTCTTGTCCGGGTCTTGTCCGGTCTTGTCCGGTCTTGTCCGGTCTTGTCTGGGTCTTGTCCGGTCTTGTCCGGTCTTGTCAGGTCTTGTCCGGGTCTTGTCCGGGTCTTGTCCGGGTCTTGTCCGGGTCTTGTACGGTCTTGTCCGGTCTTGTCCGGGTCTTGTCCGGTCTTGTCCGGTCTTGTCCGGTCTTGTCTGGGTCTTGTCCGGGTCTTGTCCGGTCTTGTCTGGGTCTTGTCCGGTCTTGTCCGGTCTTGTCTGGGTCTTGTCCGGTCTTGTCCGGTCTTGTCTGGGTCTTGTCCGGTCTTGTCCGGTCTTGTCTGGGTATTGTCCGGTCTTGTCCGGTCTTGTCCGGTCTTGTCTGGTCTTGTCCGGTCTTGTCCGGTCTTGTCCGGTCTTGTCTGGGTCTTGTCCGGTCTTGTCCGGTCTTGTCTGGGTCTTTTCCGGTCTTGTCCGGTCTTGTCAGGTCTTGTCCGGGTCTTGTCCGGTCTTGTCCGGTCTTGTCCGGTCTTGTCTGGGTCTTGTCCGGTCTTGTCCGGTCTTGTCCGGTCTTGTCTGGGTCTTGTCCGGTCTTGTCCGGTCTTGTCCGGTCTTGTCCGGTCTTGTCCGGGTCTTGTCCGGTCTTGTCCGGTCTTGTCCGGTCTTGTCTGGGTCTTGTCCGGTCTTGTCCGGTCTTGTCTGTGTCTTGTCCAGTCTTGTCCGCTCTTGTCCGATCTTGTCCGGTCTTGTCCGGTCTTGTCCGGTCTTGTCCGGTCTTGTCTGGATCTCGTCCGGTCTTGTCCGGTCTGGTCTGGGTCTCGTCCGGGTCTTGTCCCGTCTTGTCTGGGTCTTGTCCGGTCTTGTCCGGTCTTGTCTGGGTCTTGTCCGGTCTTGTCTGGGTCTTGTCCGGTCTTGTCCGGACTTGTCTGGGTCTTGTCCGGTCTTGTCCGGTCTTGTCCGGTCTTGTCCGGTCTTGTCCCGTCTTGTCCGGTCTTGTCCGGTCTTGTCTGGGTCTTGCCCGGTCTTGTCCGGTCTTGTCTGGGTCTTGTCCGGTCTTGTCCGGTCTTGTCTGGGTCTTGTCCGGTCTTGTCCGGTCTTGTCTGGGTCTTGTCCGGTCTTGTCCGGTCTTGTCTGGGTATTGTCCGGTCTTGTCCGGTCTTGTCCGGTCTTGTCCGGTCTTGTCCGGTCTTGTCCGGTCTTGTCCGGTCTTGTCCGGTCTTGTCCGGTCTTGTCTGGGTCTTGTCCGGTCTTGTCCGGTCTTGTCTGGGTCTTGTCCGGTCTTGTCCGGTCTTGTCAGGTCTTGTCCGGGTCTTGTCCGGGTCTTGTCCGGGTCTTGTCCGGGTCTTGTCCGGGTCTTGTCCGGGTCTTGTACGGTCTTGTCCGGTCTTGTCCGGGTCTTGTCCGGTCTTGTCCGGTCTTGTCCGGTCTTGTCTGGGTCTTGTCCGGTCTTGTCAGGTCTTGTCCGGGTCTTGTCCGGGTCTTGTCCGGGTCTTGTCCGGGTCTTGTACGGTCTTGTCCGGTCTTGTCCGGGTCTTGTCCGGTCTTGTCCGGTCTTGTCCGGTCTTGTCAGGGTCTTGTCCGGTCTTGTCTGGGTCTTGTCCGGTCTTGTCTGGGTCTTGTCCGGTCTTGTCCGGTCTTGTACGGTCTTGTCTGGGTCTTGTCCGGTCTTGTCTGGGTCTTGTCCGGTCTTGTCCGGTCTTGTCTGGGTCTTGTCCGGTCTTATGTGGGTCTTGTCCGGTCTTGTCTGGGTCTTGTCCGGTCTTGTCCGGTCTTGTCCGGTCTTGTCCGGTCTTGTCTGGGTCTTGTCCGGTCTTGTCCGGTCTTGTCTGGGTCTTGTCCGGTCTTGTCCGGCCTTGTCCGGTCTTGTCTGGGTCTTGTCCGGTCTTGTCCGGTCTTGTCTGGGTCTTGTCCGGTCTTGTCTGGGTCTTGTCCGGTCTTGTCCGGTCTTGTCTGGGTCTTGTCCGGTCTTGTCCGGTCTTGTCCGGTCTTGTCTGGGTCTTGTCCGGTCTTGTCCGGGTCTTGTCCGGTCTTGTCCGGTCTTGTCCGTGTCTTGTCCGGTCTTGTCCGGTCTTGTCCGGTCTTGTCTGGGTCTTGTCCGGTCTTGTCCGGTCTTGTCCGGTCTTGTCCGGTCTTGTCCGGTCTTGTCTGGATCTCGTCCGGTCTTGTCCGGTCTTGTCTGGGTCTCGTCCGGTCTTGTCCGGTCTTGTCCGATCTTGTCTGGGTCTTGTCCTGTCTTGTCCGGTCTTGTCTGGGTCTTGTCCGGTCTTGTCCGGTCTTGTCTGGGTCTCGTCCGGTCTTGTCCGGTCTTGTCTGGGTCTTGTCCGGTCTTGTTCGGTCTTGTCCGGACTTGTCTGGTTCTTGTCCGGTCTTGTCCGGTCTTGTCTGGGTCTTGTCCGTTCTTGTCTGGGTCTTGTCCGGTCTTGTCTGGTCTTGTCTGGGTCTTGTCCGGTATTGTCCGGTCTTGTCTGGGTCTTGTCCGGTGTTGTCTGGGTCTTGTCCGGTCTTTTCTGGTCTTGTCTGGGTCTTGTCCGGTCTTGTCCGGTCTTGTCCGGTCTTGTCCGGTCTTGTCCGGTCTTGTCTGGGTCTTGTCCGGTCTTGTCCGGTCTTGTCCGGTCTTGTCTGGGTCTTGTCCGGTCTTGTCCGGTCTTGTCTGGGTCTTGTCCGGTCTTGTCCGGTCTTGTCTGGGTCTTGTCCGGTCTTGTCAGGTCTTGTCCGGTCTTGTCCGGTCTTGTCCGGTCTTGTCCGGTCTTGTCCGGTCTTGTCCGCTCTTGTCTGGGTCTTGTCCGGTCTTGTCCGGTCTTGTCCGGTCTTGTCCGGTCTTGTCCGGGTCTTGTCCGGTCTTGTCCGGTCTTGTCCGGTCTTGTCCGGTCTTGTCTCGGTCTTGTCCGGTCTTGTCCGGTCTTGTCCGGTCTCGTCTGGGTCTTGTCCGGTCTTATGTGGGTCTTGTCCGGTCTCGTCCGGTCTTGTCCGGTCTTGTCTGGGTCTCGTCCGGTCTTGTCCGGTCTGGTCCGATCTTGTCTGGGTCTTGTCCGGTCTTGTCCGGTCTTGTCTGGGTCTTGTCCGGTCTTGTCCGGTCTTGTCTGGGTCTTGTCCGGTCTTGTCCGGTCTTGTCTGGGTCTTGTCCGGTCTTGTTCGGTCTTGTCCGTTCTTTTCTGGGTCTTGTCCGGTCTTGTCCGGTCTTGTCTGGGTCTTGTCCGGTCTTGTCCGGTCTTGTCTGGGTCTTGTCCGGTGTTGTCTGGGTCTTGTCCGGTCTTGTCCGGTCTTGTCCGGGTCTTGTCCGGTATTGTCCGGTCTTGTCCGGTCTTGTCCGGTCTTGTCTGGGTCTTGTCCGGTCTTGTCCGGTCTTGTCCGGTCTTGTCTGGGTCTTGTCTGGGTCTTGTCTGGGTCTTGTCCGGTCTTTTCCGGTCTTGTCCGGGTCTTGTCCGGTCTTGTCCGGGTCTTGTCCGGTCTTGTCTGGGTCTTGTCCGGTCTTGTCCGGTCTTGTCTGGGTCTTGTCCGGTCTTGTCCGGTCTTGTCTGGCTCTTGTCCGGTCTTGTCCGGTCTTGTCCGGTCTTGTCCGGTCTTGTCCGGTCTTGTCTGGGTCTTGTCCGGTCTTGTCCGGTCTTGTCTGGGCCTTGTCCGGTCTTGTCCGGGCCTTGTCCGGTCTTGTCCGGTCTTGTCAGGGTCTTGTCCGGTCTTGTCCGGTCTTGTCCGGTCTTGTCTGGGTCTTGTCCGGTCTTGTCCGGTCTTGTCCGGTCTTGTCTGGGTCTTGTCCGGTCTTGTCCGGTCTTGTCTGGGTCTTGTCCGGTCTTGTCCGGTCTTGTCTGGGTCTTGTCCGGTCTTGTCCGGTCTTGTCTGGTCTTGTCCGGTATTGTCCGGTCTTGTCCGGTCTTGTCCGGTCTTGTCCGGTCTTGTCCGGTCTTGTCCGGTCTTGTCTGGATCTCGTCCGGTCTTGTCCGGTCTTGTCTGGGTCTCGTCCGGTCTTGTCCGGTCTTGTCCGATCTTGTCTGGGTCTTGTCCGGTCTTCTCCGGTCTTGTCTGGGTCTTGTCCGGTCTTGTCTGGGTCTTGTCCGGGCTTGTCCGGTCTTGTCCGGTCTTGTCTGGGCCTTGTCCGGTCTTGTCCGGTCTTGTCTGGGTTTTGTCCGGTCTTGTCCGGTCTTGTCCGGTCTTGTCCGGTCTTGTCCGGGTCTTGTCCGGTCTTGTCCGGTCTTGTCCGGTCTTGTCTGGGTCTTGTCCGGTCTTGTCCGGTCTTGTCTGGGTCTTGTCCGGTCTTATGTGGGTCTTGTCCGGTCTTGTCTGGGTCTTGTCCGGTCTTGTCCGGTCTTGTCCGGTCTTGTCTGGGTCTTGTCCGGTCTTGTCCGGTCTTGTCCGGTCTTGTCTGGGTCTTGTCCGGTCTTGTCCGTGTCTTGTCCGGTCTTGTCCGGTCTTGTCCGGTCTTGTCCGGGTCTTGTCCGGTCTTGTCCGGTCTTGTCCGGTCTTGTCCGGTCTTGTCCGGTCTTGTCTGGATCTCGTCCGGTCTTGTCCGGTCTTGTCTGGGTCTCGTCCGGTCTTGTCCGGTCTTGTCCGATCTTGTCTGGGTCTTGTCCGGTCTTGTCCGGTCTTGTCTGGGTCTTGTCCGGTCTTGTCCGGTCTTGTCTGGGTCTTGTCCGGTCTTGTCCGGTCTTGTCTGGGTCTTGTCCGGTCTTGTTCGGTCTTGTCCGGACTTGTCTGGGTCTTGTCCGGTCTTGTCCGGTCTTGTCTGGGTCTTGTCCGTTCTTGTCTGGGTCTTGTCCGGTCTTGTCCGGTCTTGTCTGGGTCTTGTCCGGTCTTGTCCGGTCTTGTCTGGGTCATGTCCGGTGTTGTCTGGGTCTTGTCCGGTCTTGTCCGGTCTTGTCTGGGTCTTGTCCAGTCTTGTCCGGTCTTGTCCGGTCTTGTCCGGTCTTGTCCGGTCTTGTCTGGGTCTTGTCCGTTCTTGTCCGGTCTTGTCCGGTCTTGTCCGGTCTTGTCTGGGTCTTGTCTGGGTCTTGTCTGCATCTTGTCCGGTCTTGTCCGGTCTTGTCCGGGTCTTGTCCGGTCTTGTCCGGGTCTTGTCCGGTCTTGTCTGGGTCTTGTCCGGTCTTGTCCGGTCTTGTCTGGGTCTTGTCCGGTCTTGTCCGGTCTTGTCTGGGTCTTGTCCGGTCTTGTCCGGTCTTGTCCGGTCTTGTACGGTCTTGTCCGGTCTTGTCCGGTCTTGTCCGGTCTTGTCTGGGTCTTGTCCGGTCTTGTCCGGTCTTGTCTGGGTCTTGTCCGGTCTTGTCCGGTCTTGTCTGGGTCTTGTCCGGTCTTGTTCGGTCTTGTCCGGACTTGTCTGGGTCTTGTCCGGTCTTGTCCGGTCTTGTCCGGGTCTTGTCCGGTATTGTCCGGTCTTGTCCGGTCTTGTCCGGTCTTGTCTGGGTCTTGTCCGGTCTTGTCCGGTCTTGTCCGGTCTTGTCCGGTCTTGTCTGGGTCTTGTCTGGGTCTTGTCTGGGTCTTGTCCGGTCTTGTCCGGTCTTGTCCGGGTCTTGTCCGGTCTTGTCCGGGTCTTGTCCGGTCTTGTCTGGGTCTTGTCCGGTCTTGTCCGGTCTTGTTTGGGTCTTGTCCGGTCTTGTCCGGTCTTGTCTGGCTCTTGTCCGGTCTTGTCCGGTCTTGTCCGGTCTTGTCCGGTCTTGTCCGGTCTTGTCTGGGTCTTGTCCGGTCTTGTCCGGTCTTGTCTGGGCCTTGTCCGGTCTTGTCCGGGCCTTGTCCGGTCTTGTCCGGTCTTGTCTGGGTCTTGTCTGGTCTTGTCCGGTCTTGTCCGGTCTTGTCTGGGTCTTGTCCGGTCTTGTCCGGTCTTGTCTGGGTCTTGTCCGGTCTTGTCCGGTCTTGTCTGGGTCTTGTCCGGTCTTGTCCGGTCTTGTCTGGGTCTTGTCCGGTCTTGTCCGGTCTTGTCTGGTCTTGTCCGGTATTGTCCGGTCTTGTCCGGTCTTGTCCGGTCTTGTCCGGTCTTGTCCGGTCTTGTCTGGATCTCGTCCGGTCTTGTCCGGTCTTGTCTGGGTCTCGTCCGGTCTTGTCCGGTCTTGTCCGATCTTGTCTGGGTCTTGTCCGGTCTTGTCCGGTCTTGTCTGGGTCTTGTCCGGTCTTGTCTGGGTCTTGTCCGGGCTTGTCCGGTCTTGTCCGGTCTTGTCTGGGCCTTGTCCGGTCTTGTCCGGTCTTGTCTGGGTCTTGTCCGGTCTTGTCCGGTCTTGTCCGGTCTTGTCCGGGTCTTGTCCGGTCTTGTCCGGTCTTGTCCGGTCTTGTCTGGGTCTTGTCCGGTCTTGTCCGGTCTTGTCTGGGTCTTGTCCGGTCTTATGTGGGTCTTCTCCGGTCTTGTCTGGGTCTTGTCCGGTCTTGTCCGGTCTTGTCCGGTCTTGTCTGGGTCTTGTCCGGTCTTGTCCGGTCTTGTCCGGTCTTGTCTGGGTCTTGTCCGGTCTTGTCCGTGTCTTGTCCGGTCTTGTCCGGTCTTGTCCGGTCTTGTCCGGGTCTTGTCCGGTCTTGTCCGGTCTTGTCCGGTCTTGTCCGGTCTTGTCCGGTCTTGTCTGGATCTCGTCCGGTCTTGTCCGGTCTTGTCTGGGTCTCGTCCGGTCTTGTCCGGTCTTGTCCGATCTTGTCTGGGTCTTGTCCGGTCTTGTCCGGTCTTGTCTGGGTCTTGTCCGGTCTTGTCCGGTCTTGTCTGGGTCTTGTCTGGTCTTGTCCGGTCTTGTCTGGGTCTTGTCCGGTCTTGTTCGGTCTTGTCCGGACTTGTCTGGGTCTTGTCCGGTCTTGTCCGGTCTTGTCTGGGTCTTGTCCGTTCTTGTCTGGGTCTTGTCCGGTCTTGTCCGGTCTTGTCTGGGTCTTGTCCGGTCTTGTCCGGTCTTGTCTGGGTCATGTCCGGTGTTGTCTGGGTCTTGTCCGGTCTTGTCCGGTCTTGTCTGGGTCTTGTCCGGTCTTGTCCGGTCTTGTCCGGTCTTGTCCGGTCTTGTCCGGTCTTGTCTGGGTCTTGTCCTTTCTTGTCCGGTCTTGTCCGGTCTTGTCCGGTCTTGTCTGGGTCTTGTCTGGGTCTTGTCTGCGTCTTGTCCGGTCTTGTCCGGTCTTGTCCGGGTCTTGTCCGGTCTTGTCCGGGTCTTGTCCGGTCTTGTCTGGGTCTTGTCCGGTCTTGTCCGGTCTTGTCTGGGTCTTGTCCGGTCTTGTCCGGTCTTGTCTGGGTCTTGTCCGGTTTTGTCCGGTCTTGTCCGGTCTTGTACGGTCTTGTCCGGTCTTGTCCGGTCTTGTCCGGTCTTGTCTGGGTCTTGTCCGGTCTTGTCCGGTCTTGTCTGGGCCTTGTCCGGTCTTGTCCGGGCCTTGTCCGGTCTTGTCCGGTCTTGTCTGGGTCTTGTCCGGTCTTGTCCGGTCTTGTCCGGTCTTGTCCGGGTCTTGTCCGGTCTTGTCCGGTCTTGTCTGGGTCTTGTCCGGTCTTGTCCGGTCTTGTCTGGGTCTTGTCCGGTCTTGTCCGGTCTTGTCTGGGTCTTGTCCGGTCTTGTCCGGTCTTGTCTGGTCTTGTCCGGTATTGTCCGGTCTTGTCCGGTCTTGTCCGGTCTTGTCTGGATCTCGTCCGGTCTTGTCCGGTCTTGTCTGGGTCTCGTCCGGTCTTGTCCGGTCTTGTCCGATCTTGTCTGGGTCTTGTCCGGTCTTGTCCGGTCTTGTCTGGGTCTTGTCCGGTCTTGTCTGGGTCTTGTCCGGGCTTGTCCAGTCTTGTCCGGTCTTGTCTGGGTCTTGTCCGGTCTTGTCCGGTCTTGTCTGGGTCTTGTCCGGTCTTGTCCGGTCTTGTCTGGGTCTTGTCCGGTCTTGTCCGGTCTTGTCTGGGTCTTGTCCGGTCTTGTCCGGTCTTGTCTGGTCTTGTCCGGTATTGTCCGGTCTTGTCCGGTCTTGTCCGGTCTTGTCCGGTCTTGTCCGGTCTTGTCTGGATCTCGTCCGGTCTTGTCCGGTCTTGTCTGGGTCTCGTCCGGTCTTGTCCGGTCTTGTCCGATCTTGTCTGGGTCTTGTCCGGTCTTGTCCGGTCTTGTCTGGGTCTTGTCCGGTCTTGTCTTGGTCTTGTCCGGGCTTGTCCAGTCTTGTCCGGTCTTGTCTGGGTCTTGTCCGGTCTTGTCTGGGTCTTGTCCGGTCTTGTCCGGTCTTGTCCGGTCTTGTCTGGGTCTTGTCCGGTCTTGTCTGGGTCTTGTCCGGTCTTGTCCGGTCTTGTCTGTGTCTTGTCCGGTCTTATCTGGGTCTTGTCCGGTCTTGTCTGGTTCTTGTCCGGTCTTGTCCGGTGTTGTCTGGGTCTTGTCCGGTCCGGTCTTGTCCAGTCTTGTCTGGGTCTTGTCCGGTCTTGTCCGGTCTTGTCTGGGTCTCGTCCGGTCTTGTCCGGTCTTGTCCGGGTCTTGTCTGGGTCTTGTCCGGTCATGTCCGGTCTTGTCTGGGTCTTGTCCGGTCTTGTCTGGATCTTGTCCGGTCTTGTCCGGTCTTGTCCGGTCTTGTCTGGGACTTGTCCGGTCTTGTCTGGGTCTTGTCCGGTCTTGTCCGGTCTTGTCTGGGTCTTGTCCGGTCATGTCCGGTCTTGTCTGGGTCTTGTCCGGTCTTGTCTGGGTCTTGTCCGGTCTTGTCCGGTCTTGTCTGGATCTTGTCCGGTCTTGTCCGGTCTTGTCCGGTCTTGTCTGGGTCTTGTCCGGTCTTGTCCGGTCTTGTCTGGGTCTTGTCCGGTCTTGTCCGGTCTTGTCTGTGTCTTGTCCGGTCTTGTCCGGTCTTGTCTGGGTCTTGTCCGGTCTTGTCCGGTCTTGTCTGGGTCTTGTCCGGTCTTGTCCGGTCTTGTCTGGGTCTTGTCCGGTCTTGTCCGGTGTTGTCTGGGTCTTGTCCGGTGTTGTCTGGGTCTTGTCCGGTCTTGTCCGGTCTTGTCTGGGTCTTGTCCGGTCTTGTCCGGTCTTGTCCGGTCTTGTCCGGTCTTGTCCGGGTCTTGTCCGGGTCTTGTCCGGGCTTGTCCGGTCTTGTCTGGGTCTTGTCCGGTCTTGTCCGGTCTTGTCTGGGTCTTGTCCGGTCTTGTCCGGTCTTGTCTGGGTCTTGTCCGGTCTTGTCCGGTCTTGTCTGGGTCTTGTCCGGTCTTGTTCGGTCTTGTCCGGACTTGTCTGGGTCTTGTCCGGTCTCGTCCGGTCTTGTCTGGGTCTTGTCCGTTCTTGTCTGGGTCTTGTCCGGTCTTGTCCGGTCTTGTTTGGGTCTTGTCCGGTCTTGTCCGGTCTTGTCTGGGTCTTGTCTGGGTCTTGTCCGGTCTTGTCCGGTCTTGTCCGGTCTTGTCTGGGTCTTGTCCGGTCTTGTCCGGTCTTGTCCGGTCTTGTCTGGGTCTTGTCCGGTCTTGTCCGGGTCTTGTCCGGTCTTGTCCGGTCTTGTCCGGTCTTGTCCGGGTCTTGTCCGGTCTTGTCCGGTCTTGTCCGTTCTTGTCCGGTCTTGTCCGGTCTTGTCCGGTCTTGTCTGGATCTCGTCCGGTCTTGTCCGGTCTTGTCTGGGTCTCGTCCGGTCTTGTCCGGTCTTGTCCGATCTTGTCTGGGTCTTGTCCGGTCTTGTCCGGTCTTGTCTGGGTCTCGTCCGGTCTTGTCCGGTCTTGTCTGGGTCTTGTCCGGTCTTGTCCGGTCTTGTCTGGGTCTTGTCCGGTCTTGTTCGGTCTTGTCCGGACTTGTCTGGGTCTTGTCCGGTCTTGTCCGGTCTTGTCTGGGTCTTGTCCGTTCATGTCTGGGTCTTGTCCGGTCTTGTCCGGTCTTGTCTGGGTCTTGTCCGGTCTTGTCCGGTGTTGTCTGGGTCTTGTCCGGTGTTGTCTGGGTCTTGTCCGGTCTTGTCCGGTCTTGTCTGGGTCTTGTCCGGTCTTGTCCGGTCTTGTCCGGTCTTGTCCGGTCTTGTCCGGGTCTTGTCCGGGTCTTGTCCGGGCTTGTCCGGTCTTGTCTGGGTCTTGTCCGGTCTTGTCCGGTCTTGTCAGGGTCTTGTCCGGTCTTGTCCGGTCTTGTCTGGGTCTTGTCCGGTCTTGTCCGGTCTTGTCTGGGTCTTGTCCGGTCTTGTTCGGTCTTGTCCGGACTTGTCTGGGTCTTGTCCGGTCTTGTCCGGTCTTGTCTGGGTCTTGTCCGTTCTTGTCTGGGTCTTGTCCGGTCTTGTCCGGTCTTGTTTGGGTCTTGTCCGGTCTTGTCCGGTCTTGTCTGGGTCTTGTCCGGTGTTGTCTGGGTCTTGTCCGGTCTTGTCCGGTCTTGTCTGGGTCTTGTCCGGTCTTGTCCGGTCTTGTCCGGTCTTGTCCGGTCTTGTCTGGGTCTTGTCCGGTCTTGTCCGGTCTTGTCCGGTCTTGTCCGGTCTTGTCTGGGTCTTGTCTGGGTCTTGTCTGGGTCTTGTCCGGTCTTGTCCGGTCTTGTCCGGGTCTTGTCCGGTCTTGTCCGGGTCTTGTCCGGTCTTGTCTGGGTCTTGTCCGGTCTTGTCCGGTCTTGTCTGGGTCTTGTCCGGTCTTGTCCGGTCTTGTCTGGGTCTTGTCCGGTCTTGTCCGGTCTTGTCTGGGTCTTGTCCGGTCTTGTCCGGTCTTGTCCGGTCTTGTCCGGTCTTGTCTGGTCTTGTCCGGTCTTGTCCGGTCTTGTCTGGGTCTTGTCCGGTCTTGTCCGGTCTTGTCTGGGCCTTGTCCGGTCTTGTCTGGGTCTTGTCCGGTCTTGTCCGGTCTTGTCCGGTCTTGTCTGGGTCTTGTCCGGTCTTGTCCGGTCTTGTCTGGGTCTTGTCCGGTCTTGTCCGGTCTTGTCTGGGTCTTGTCCGGTCTTGTCCGGTCTTGTCTGGGTCTTGTCCGGTCTTGTCCGGTCTTGTCTGGTCTTGTCCGGTATTGTCCGGTCTTGTCCGGTCTTGTCCGGTCTTGTCCGGTCTTGTCCGGTCTTGTCTGGATCTCGTCCGGTCTTGTCCGGTCTTGTCTGGGTCTCGTCCGGTCTTGTCCGGTCTTGTCCGATCTTGTCTGGGTCTTGTCCGGTCTTGTCCGGTCTTGTCTGGGTCTTGTCCGGTCTTGTCTGGGTCTTGTCCGGGCTTGTCCGGTCTTGTCCGGTCTTGTCTGGGTCTTGTCCGGTCTTGTCTGGGTCTTGTCCGGTCTTGTCCGGTCTTGTCCGGTCTTGTCTGGGTCTTGTCCGAACTTGTCTGGGTCTTGTCCGGTCTTGTCTGGGTCTTGTCCGGTCTTGTCCGGTCTTGTCTGTGTCTTGTCCGGTCTTATCTGGGTCTTGTCCGGTCTTGTCTGGTTCTTGTCCGGTCTTGTCCGGTGTTGTCTGGGTCTTGTCCGGTCCGGTCTTGTCCAGTCTTGTCTGGGTCTCGTCCGGTCTTGTCCGGTCTTGTCTGGGTCTCGTCCGGTCTTGTCCGGTCTTGTCCGGGTCTTGTCTGGGTCTTGTCCGGTCATGTCCGGTCTTGTCTGGGTCTTGTCCGGTCTTGTCTGGATCTTGTCCGGTCTTGTCCGGTCTTGTCCGGTCTTGTCTGGGTCTTGTCCGGTCTTGTCTGGGTCTTGTCCGGTCTTGTCCGGTCTTGTCTGGGTCTTGTCCGGTCATGTCCGGTCTTGTCTGGGTCTTGTCCGGTCTTGTCTGGGTCTTGTCCGGTCTTGTCCGGTCTTGTCTGGGTCTTGTCCGGTCTTGTCCGGTCTTGTCTGGATCTTGTCCGGTCTTGTCCGGTCTTGTCTGGGTCTTGTCTGGTCTTGTCCGGTCTTGTCTGTGTCTTGTCCGGTCTTGTGCGGTCTTGTCTGGGTCTTGTCCGGTCTTGTCCGGTCTTGTCTGGGTCTTGTCCGGTCTTGTCCGGTCTTGTCTGGTTCTTGTCCGGTCTTGTCCGGTGTTGTCTGGGTCTTGTCCGGTCTTGTCCGGTCTTGTCTGGGTCTCGTCCGGTCTTGTCCGGTCTTGTCTGGGTCTCGTCCGGTCTTGTCCGGTCTTGTCTGGGTCTCGTCCGGTCTTGTCCGGTCTTGTCTGGGTCTCGTCCGGTCTTGTCCGATCTTGTCCGGTCTTGTCTGGGTCTTGTCCGGTCTTGTCTGGGTCTTGTCCGGTCTTATGTGGGTCTTGTCCGGTCTTGTCTGGGTCTTGTCCGGTCTTGTCCGGTCTTGTCCGGTCTTGTCTGGGTCTTGTCTGGGTCTTGTCCGGTCTTGTCCGGTCTTGTCCGGTCTTGTCTGGCTCTTGTCCGGTCTTGTCCGGGTCTTGTCCGGTCTTGTCCGGTCTTGTCCGGTCTTGTCCGGGTCTTGTCCGGTCTTGTCCGGTCTTGTCCGGTCTTGTCCGGTCTTGTCCGGTCTTGTCTGGATCTCGTCCGGTCTTGTCCGGTCTTGTCTGGGTCTCGTCCGGTCTTGTCCGGTCTTGTCCGATCTTGTCTGGGTCTTGTCCGGTCTTGTCCGGTCTTGTCTGGGTCTTGTCCGGTCTTGTCCGGTCTTGTCTGGGTCTTGTCCGGTCTTGTCCGGTCTTGTCTGGGTCTTGTCCGGTCTTGTTCGGTCTTGTCCGGACTTGTCTGGGTCTTGTCCGGTCTTGTCCGGTCTTGTCTGGGTCTTGTCCGTTCATGTCTGGGTCTTGTCCGGTCTTGTCCGGTCTTGTCTGGGTCTTGTCCGGTCTTGTCCGGTCTTGTCTGGGTCTTGTCCGGTGTTGTCTGGGTCTTGTCCGGTCTTGTCCGGTCTTGTCTGGGTCTTGTCCGGTCTTGTCCGGTCTTGTCCGGTCTTGTCTGGGTCTTGTCCGGTCTTGTCCGGTCTTGTCCGGTCTTGTCCGGTCTTGTCTGGGTCTTGTCTGGGTCTTGTCTGGGTCTTGTCCGGTCTTGTCCGGTCTTGTCCGGGTCTTGTCCGGTCTTGTCCGGGTCTTGTCTGGTCTTGTCTGGGTCTTGTCCGGTCTTGTCCGGTCTTGTCCGGTCTTGTCCGGTCTTGTCTGGGTCTTGTCCGGTCTTGTCCGGTCTTGTCCGGTCTTGTCCGGTCTTGTCTGGGTCTTGTCTGGGTCTTGTCTGGGTCTTGTCCGGTCTTGTCCGGTCTTGTCCGGGTCTTGTCCGGTCTTGTCCGGGTCTTGTCCGGTCTTGTCTGGGTCTTGTCCGGTCTTGTCCGGTCTTGTCTGGGTCTTGTCCGGTCTTGTCCGGTCTTGTCTGGGTCTTGTCCGGTCTTGTCCGGTCTTGTCCGGTCTTGTCCGGTCTTGTCCGGTCTTGTCCGGTCTTGTCCGGTCTTGTCTGGGTCTTGTCCGGTCTTGTCCGGTCTTGTCTGGGCCTTGTCCGGTCTTGTCCGGGCCTTGTCCGGTCTTGTCCGGTCTTGTCTGGGTCTTGTCCGGTCTTGTCCGGTCTTGTCCGGTCTTGTCTGGGTCTTGTCCGGTCTTGTCCGGTCTTGTCCGGTCTTGTCTGGGTCTTGTCCGGTCTTGTCCGGTCTTGTCTGGGTCTTGTCCGGTCTTGTCCGGTCTTGTCTGGGTCTTGTCCGGTCTTGTTCGGTCTTGTCCGGACTTGTCTGGGTCTTGTCCGGTCTTGTCCGGTCTTGTCTGGGTCTTGTCCGTTCATGTCTGGGTCTTGTCCGGTCTTGTCCGGTCTTGTCTGGGTCTTGTCCGGTCTTGTCCGGTCTTGTCTGGGTCTTGTCCGGTGTTGTCTGGGTCTTGTCCGGTCTTGTCCGGTCTTGTCTGGGTCTTGTCCGGTCTTGTCCGGTCTTGTCCGGTCTTGTCTGGGTCTTGTCCGGTCTTGTCCGGTCTTGTCCGGTCTTGTCCGGTCTTGTCTGGGTCTTGTCTGGGTCTTGTCTGGGTCTTGTCCGGTCTTGTCCGGTCTTGTCCGGGTCTTGTCCGGTCTTGTCCGGGTCTTGTCTGGTCTTGTCTGGGTCTTGTCCGGTCTTGTCCGGTCTTGTCCGGTCTTGTCCGGTCTTGTCTGGGTCTTGTCCGGTCTTGTCCGGTCTTGTCCGGTCTTGTCCGGTCTTGTCTGGGTCTTGTCTGGGTCTTGTCTGGGTCTTGTCCGGTCTTGTCCGGTCTTGTCCGGGTCTTGTCCGGTCTTGTCCGGGTCTTGTCCGGTCTTGTCTGGGTCTTGTCCGGTCTTGTCCGGTCTTGTCTGGGTCTTGTCCGGTCTTGTCCGGTCTTGTCTGGGTCTTGTCCGGTCTTGTCCGGTCTTGTCCGGTCTTGTCCGGTCTTGTCCGGTCTTGTCCGGTCTTGTCCGGTCTTGTCTGGGTCTTGTCCGGTCTTGTCCGGTCTTGTCTGGGCCTTGTCCGGTCTTGTCCGGGCCTTGTCCGGTCTTGTCCGGTCTTGTCTGGGTCTTGTCCGGTCTTGTCCGGTCTTGTCCGGTCTTGTCTGGGTCTTGTCCGGTCTTGTCCGGTCTTGTCTGGGTCTTGTCCGGTCTTGTCCGGTCTTGTCTGGGTCTTGTCCGGTCTTGTCCGGTCTTGTCTGGGTCTTGTCCGGTCTTGTCCGGTCTTGTCCGGTCTTGTCCGGTATTGTCCGGTCTTGTCCGGTCTTGTCCGGTCTTGTCCGGTCTTGTCCGGTCTTGTCTGGATCTCGTCCGGTCTTGTCCGGTCTTGTCTGGGTCTCGTCCGGTCTTGTCCGGTCTTGTCCGATCTTGTCTGGGTCTTGTCCGGTCTTGTCCGGTCTTGTCTGGGTCTTGTCCGGTCTTGTCTGGGTCTTGTCCGGGCTTGTCCGGTCTTGTCCGGTCTTGTCTGGGTCTTGTCCGGTCTTGTCTGGGTCTTGTCCGGTCTTGTCCGGTCTTGTCCGGTCTTGTCTGGGTCTTGTCCGAACTTGTCTGGGTCTTGTCCGGTCTTGTGTGGGTCTTGTCCGGTCTTGTCCGGTCTTGTCTGTGTCTTGTCCGGTCTTATCTGGGTCTTGTCCGGTCTTGTCTGGTTCTTGTCCGGTCTTGTCCGGTGTTGTCTGGGTCTTGTCCGGTCCGGTCTTGTCCAGTCTTGTCTGGGTCTCGTCCGGTCTTGTCCGGTCTTGTCTGGGTCTCGTCCGGTCTTGTCCGGTCTTGTCCGGGTCTTGTCTGGGTCTTGTCCGGTCATGTCCGGTCTTGTCTGGGTCTTGTCCGGTCTTGTCTGGATCTTGTCCGGTCTTGTCCGGTCTTGTCCGGTCTTGTCTGGGTCTTGTCCGGTCTTGTCTGGGTCTTGTCCGGTCTTGTCCGGTCTTGTCTGGGTCTTGTCCGGTCATGTCCGGTCTTGTCTGGGTCTTGTCCGGTCTTGTCTGGGTCTTGTCCGGTCTTGTCCGGTCTTGTCTGGGTCTTGTCCGGTCTTGTCCGGTCTTGTCTGGATCTTGTCCGGTCTTGTCCGGTCTTGTCTGGGTCTTGTCTGGTCTTGTCCGGTCTTGTCTGTGTCTTGTCCGGTCTTGTGCGGTCTTGTCTGGGTCTTGTCCGGTCTTGTCCGGTCTTGTCTGGGTCTTGTCCGGTCTTGTCCGGTCTTGTCTGGTTCTTGTCCGGTCTTGTCCGGTGTTGTCTGGGTCTTGTCCGGTCTTGTCCGGTCTTGTCTGGGTCTCGTCCGGTCTTGTCCGGTCTTGTCTGGGTCTCGTCCGGTCTTGTCCGGTCTTGTCTGGGTCTCGTCCGGTCTTGTCCGGTCTTGTCTGGGTCTCGTCCGGTCTTGTCCGATCTTGTCCGGTCTTGTCTGGGTCTTGTCCGGTCTTGTCTGGGTCTTGTCCGGTCTTATGTGGGTCTTGTCCGGTCTTGTCTGGGTCTTGTCCGGTCTTGTCCGGTCTTGTCCGGTCTTGTCTGGGTCTTGTCTGGGTCTTGTCCGGTCTTGTCCGGTCTTGTCCGGTCTTGTCTGGCTCTTGTCCGGTCTTGTCCGGGTCTTGTCCGGTCTTGTCCGGTCTTGTCCGGTCTTGTCCGGGTCTTGTCCGGTCTTGTCCGGTCTTGTCCGGTCTTGTCCGGTCTTGTCCGGTCTTGTCTGGATCTCGTCCGGTCTTGTCCGGTCTTGTCTGGGTCTCGTCCGGTCTTGTCCGGTCTTGTCCGATCTTGTCTGGGTCTTGTCCGGTCTTGTCCGGTCTTGTCTGGGTCTTGTCCGGTCTTGTCCGGTCTTGTCTGGGTCTTGTCCGGTCTTGTCCGGTCTTGTCTGGGTCTTGTCCGGTCTTGTTCGGTCTTGTCCGGACTTGTCTGGGTCTTGTCCGGTCTTGTCCGGTCTTGTCTGGGTCTTGTCCGTTCATGTCTGGGTCTTGTCCGGTCTTGTCCGGTCTTGTCTGGGTCTTGTCCGGTCTTGTCCGGTCTTGTCTGGGTCTTGTCCGGTGTTGTCTGGGTCTTGTCCGGTCTTGTCCGGTCTTGTCTGGGTCTTGTCCGGTCTTGTCCGGTCTTGTCCGGTCTTGTCTGGGTCTTGTCCGGTCTTGTCCGGTCTTGTCCGGTCTTGTCCGGTCTTGTCTGGGTCTTGTCTGGGTCTTGTCTGGGTCTTGTCCGGTCTTGTCCGGTCTTGTCCGGGTCTTGTCCGGTCTTGTCCGGGTCTTGTCTGGTCTTGTCTGGGTCTTGTCCGGTCTTGTCCGGTCTTGTCTGGGTCTTGTCCGGTCTTGTCCGGTCTTGTCTGGGTCTTGTCCGGTCTTGTCCGGTCTTGTCCGGTCTTGTCCGGTCTTGTCCGGTCTTGTCCGGTCTTGTCCGGTCTTGTCCGGTCTTGTCCGGTCTTGTCTGGTTCTTGTCCGGTCTTGTCCGGTCTTGTCTGGGTCTTGTCCGGTCTTGTCCGGGCCTCGTCCGGTCTTGTCCGGTCTTGTCTGGGTCTTGTCCGGTCTTGTCCGGTCTTGTCCGGTCTTGTCCGGTCTTGTCCGGTCTTGTCTGGGTCTTGTCCGGTCTTGTCCGGTCTTGTCTGGGTCTTGTCCGGTCTTGTCCGGTCTTGTCTGGGTCTTGTCCGGTCTTGTCCGGTCTTGTCTGGGTCTCGTCCGGTCTTGTCCGGTCTTGTCTGGTCTTGTCCGGTCTTGTCCGGTCTTCTCCGGTCTTGTCCGGTCTTGTCCGGTCTTGTCCGGTCTTGTCTGGATCTCGTCCGGTCTTGTCCGGTCTTGTCTGGGTCTCGTGCGGTCTTGTCCGGTCTTGTCCGATCTTGTCTGGGTCTTGTCCGGTCTTGTCCGGTCTTGTCTGGGTCTTGTCCGGTCTTGTCCGGTCTTGTCTGGGTCTTGTCCGGTCTTGTCCGGTCTTGTCCGGTCTTGTCCGGTCTTGTCAGGTCTTGTCCGGTCTTGTCCGGTCTTGTCCGGTCTTGTCTGGGTCTTGTCCGGTCTTGTCCGGTCTTGTCTGGGCCTTGTCCGGTCTTGTCCGGGCCTTGTCCGGTCTTGTCCGGTCTTGTCCGGTCTTGTCTGGGTCTTGTCCGGTCTTGTCCGGTCTTGTCCGGTCTTGTCTGGGTCTTGTCTGGGTCTTGTCCGGTCTTGTCCGGTCTTGTCTGGGTCTTGTCCGGTCTTCTCCGGTCTTGTCTGGGTCTGGTCCGGTCCTGTCCGGTCTTGTCTGGGTCTCGTCCGGTCTTGTCCGGTCTTGTCCGGTCTTGTCCGGTCTTGTCCGGTCTTGTCCGGTCTTGTCCGGTCTTGTCCGGTCTTGTCCGGTCTTGTCCGGTCTTGTCCGGTCTTGTCTGGATCTCGTCCGGTCTTGTCCGGTCTTGTCTGGGTCTCGTCCGGTCTTGTCCGGTCTTGTCCGATCTTGTCTGGGTCTTGTCCGGTCTTGTCCGGTCTTGTCTGGGTCTTGTCCGGTCTTGTCTGGGTCTTGTCCGGGCTTGTCCGGTCTTGTCCGGTCTTGTCTGGGTCTTGTCCGGTCTTGTCTGGGTCTTGTCCGGTCTTGTCCGGTCTTGTCCGGTCTTGTCTGGGTCTTGACCGGTCTTGTCTGGGTGTTGTCCGGTCTTGTCCGGTCTTGTCTGTGTCTTGTCCGGTCTTATCTGGGTCTTGTCCGGTCTTGTCTGGTTCTTGTCCGGTCTTGTCCGGTGTTGTCTGGGTCTTGTCCGGTCCGGTCTTGTCCGGTCTTGTCTGGGTCTCGTCCGGTCTTGTCCGGTCTTGTCTGGGTCTCGTCCGGTCTTGTCCGGTCTTGTCCGGGTCTTGTCTGGGTCTTGTCCGGTCATGTCCGGTCTTGTCTGGGTCTTGTCCGGTCTTGTCTGGATCTTGTCCGGTCTTGTCCGGTCTTGTCCGGTCTTGTGTGGGTCTTGTCCAGTCTTGTCTGGGTCTTGTCCGGTCTTGTCCGGTCTTGTCTGGGTCTTGTCTGGGTCTTGTCCGGTCTTGTCTGGGTCTTGTCCGGTCTTGTCCGGTCTTGTCTGGGTCTTGTCCGGTCTTGTCCGTTCTTGTCTGGTTCTTGTCCGGTCTTGTCCGGTGTTGTCTGGGTCTTGTCCGGTCTTGTCCGGTCTTGTCTGGGTCTCGTCCGGTCTTGTCCGGTCTTGTCTGGGTCTTGTCCGGTCTTGTCCGGTCTTGTCCGGTCTTGTCCGGTCTTGTCCGGTCTTGTCCGGTCTTGTCCGGTCTTGTCCGGTCTTGTCCGGTCTTGTCCGGTCTTGTCCTGTCTTGTCTGGATCTCGTCCGGTCTTGTCCGGTCTTGTCTGGGTCTCGTCCGGTCTTGTCCGGTCTTGTCCGATCTTGTCTGGGTCTTGTCCGGTCTTGTCCGGTCTTGTCTGGGTCTTGTCCGGTCTTGTCTGAGTCTTGTCCGGGCTTGTCCGGTCTTGTCCGGTCTTGTCTGGGTCTTGTCCGGTCTTGTCCGGTCTTGTCCGGTCTTGTCTGGGTCTTGACCGGTCTTGTCTGGGTGTTGTCCGGTCTTGTCCGGTCTTGTCTGTGTCTTGTCCGGTCTTATCTGGGTCTTGTCCGGTCTTGTCTGGTTCTTGTCCGGTCTTGTCCGGTGTTGTCTGGGTCTTGTCCGGTCCGGTCTTGTCCGGTCTTGTCTGGGTCTCGTCCGGTCTTGTCCGGTCTTGTCTGGGTCTCGTCCGGTCTTGTCCGGTCTTGTCCGGGTCTTGTCTGGGTCTTGTCCGGTCATGTCCGGTCTTGTCTGGGTCTTGTCCGGTCTTGTCTGGATCTTGTCCGGTCTTGTCCGGTCTTGTCCGGTCTTGTCTGGGTCTTGTCCGGTCTTGTCCGGGCCTTGTCCGGTCTTGTCCGGTCTTGTCTGGGTCTTGTCCGGTCTTGTCCGGTCTTGTCCGGTCTTGTCTGGGTCTTGTCCGGTCTTGTCCGGTCTTGTCTGGGTCTTGTCCGGTCTTGTCCGGTCTTGTCTGGGTCTTGTCCGGTCTTGTCCGGTCTTGTCTGGGTCTTGTCCGGTCTTGTCCGGTCTTGTCTGGTCTTGTCCGGTATTGTCCGGTCTTGTCCGGTCTTGTCCGGTCTTGTCCGGTCTTGTCCGGTCTTGTCTGGATCTCGTCCGGTCTTGTCCGGTCTTGTCTGGGTCTCGTCCGGTCTTGTCCGGTCTTGTCCGATCTTGTCTGGGTCTTGTCCGGTCTTGTCCGGTCTTGTCTGGGTCTTGTCCGGTCTTGTCTGGGTCTTGTCCGGGCTTGTCCGGTCTTGTCCGGTCTTGTCTGGGTCTTGTCCGGTCTTGTCTGGGTCTTGTCCGGTCTTGTCCGGTCTTGTCCGGTCTTGTCTGGGTCTTGTCCGAACTTGTCTGGGTCTTGTCCGGTCTTGTCTGGGTCTTGTCCGGTCTTGTCCGGTCTTGTCTGTGTCTTGTCCGGTCTTATCTGGGTCTTGTCCGGTCTTGTCTGGTTCTTGTCCGGTCTTGTCCGGTGTTGTCTGGGTCTTGTCCGGTCCGGTCTTGTCCAGTCTTGTCTGGGTCTCGTCCGGTCTTGTCCGGTCTTGTCTGGGTCTCGTCCGGTCTTGTCCGGTCTTGTCCGGGTCTTGTCTGGGTCTTGTCCGGTCATGTCCGGTCTTGTCTGGGTCTTGTCCGGTCTTGTCTGGATCTTGTCCGGTCTTGTCCGGTCTTGTCCGGTCTTGTCTGGGTCTTGTCCGGTCTTGTCTGGGTCTTGTCCGGTCTTGTCCGGTCTTGTCTGGGTCTTGTCCGGTCATGTCCGGTCTTGTCTGGGTCTTGTCCGGTCTTGTCTGGGTCTTGTCCGGTCTTGTCCGGTCTTGTCTGGGTCTTGTCCGGTCTTGTCCGGTCTTGTCTGGATCTTGTCCGGTCTTGTCCGGTCTTGTCTGGGTCTTGTCTGGTCTTGTCCGGTCTTGTCTGTGTCTTGTCCGGTCTTGTGCGGTCTTGTCTGGGTCTTGTCCGGTCTTGTCCGGTCTTGCCTGGGTCTTGTCCGGTCTTGTCCGGTCTTGTCTGGTTCTTGTCCGGTCTTGTCCGGTGTTGTCTGGGTCTTGTCCGGTCTTGTCCGGTCTTGTCTGGGTCTCGTCCGGTCTTGTCCGGTCTTGTCTGGGTCTCGTCCGGTCTTGTCCGGTCTTGTCTGGGTCTCGTCCGGTCTTGTCCGGTCTTGTCTGGGTCTCGTCCGGTCTTGTCCGATCTTGTCCGGTCTTGTCTGGGTCTTGTCCGGTCTTGTCTGGGTCTTGTCCGGTCTTATGTGGGTCTTGTCCGGTCTTGTCTGGGTCTTGTCCGGTCTTGTCCGGTCTTGTCCGGTCTTGTCTGGGTCTTGTCTGGGTCTTGTCCGGTCTTGTCCGGTCTTGTCCGGTCTTGTCTGGCTCTTGTCCGGTCTTGTCCGGGTCTTGTCCGGTCTTGTCCGGTCTTGTCCGGTCTTGTCCGGGTCTTGTCCGGTCTTGTCCGGTCTTGTCCGGTCTTGTCCGGTCTTGTCCGGTCTTGTCTGGATCTCGTCCGGTCTTGTCCGGTCTTGTCTGGGTCTCGTCCGGTCTTGTCCGGTCTTGTCCGATCTTGTCTGGGTCTTGTCCGGTCTTGTCCGGTCTTGTCTGGGTCTTGTCCGGTCTTGTCCGGTCTTGTCTGGGTCTTGTCCGGTCTTGTCCGGTCTTGTCTGGGTCTTGTCCGGTCTTGTTCGGTCTTGTCCGGACTTGTCTGGGTCTTGTCCGGTCTTGTCCGGTCTTGTCTGGGTCTTGTCCGTTCATGTCTGGGTCTTGTCCGGTCTTGTCCGGTCTTGTCTGGGTCTTGTCCGGTCTTGTCCGGTCTTGTCTGGGTCTTGTCCGGTGTTGTCTGGGTCTTGTCCGGTCTTGTCCGGTCTTGTCTGGGTCTTGTCCGGTCTTGTCCGGTCTTGTCCGGTCTTGTCTGGGTCTTGTCCGGTCTTGTCCGGTCTTGTCCGGTCTTGTCCGGTCTTGTCTGGGTCTTGTCTGGGTCTTGTCTGGGTCTTGTCCGGTCTTGTCCGGTCTTGTCCGGGTCTTGTCCGGTCTTGTCCGGGTCTTGTCTGGTCTTGTCTGGGTCTTGTCCGGTCTTGTCCGGTCTTGTCTGGGTCTTGTCCGGTCTTGTCCGGTCTTGTCTGGGTCTTGTCCGGTCTTGTCCGGTCTTGTCCGGTCTTGTCCGGTCTTGTCCGGTCTTGTCCGGTCTTGTCCGGTCTTGTCCGGTCTTGTCCGGTCTTGTCTGGTTCTTGTCCGGTCTTGTCCGGTCTTGTCTGGGTCTTGTCCGGTCTTGTCCGGGCCTCGTCCGGTCTTGTCCGGTCTTGTCTGGGTCTTGTCCGGTCTTGTCCGGTCTTGTCCGGTCTTGTCCGGTCTTGTCCGGTCTTGTCCGGTCTTGTCTGGGTCTTGTCCGGTCTTGTCCGGTCTTGTCTGGGTCTTGTCCGGTCTTGTCCGGTCTTGTCTGGGTCTTGTCCGGTCTTGTCCGGTCTTGTCTGGGTCTCGTCCGGTCTTGTCCGGTCTTGTCTGGTCTTGTCCGGTGTTGTCCGGTCTTCTCCGGTCTTGTCCGGTCTTGTCCGGTCTTGTCCGGTCTTGTCTGGATCTCGTCCGGTCTTGTCCGGTCTTGTCTGGGTCTCGTGCGGTCTTGTCCGGTCTTGTCCGATCTTGTCTGGGTCTTGTCCGGTCTTGTCCGGTCTTGTCTGGGTCTTGTCCGGTCTTGTCCGGTCTTGTCTGGGTCTTGTCCGGTCTTGTCCGGTCTTGTCCGGTCTTGTCCGGTCTTGTCAGGTCTTGTCCGGTCTTGTCCGGTCTTGTCCGGTCTTGTCTGGGTCTTGTCCGGTCTTGTCCGGTCTTGTCTGGGCCTTGTCCGGTCTTGTCCGGGCCTTGTCCGGTCTTGTCCGGTCTTGTCCGGTCTTGTCTGGGTCTTGTCCGGTCTTGTCCGGTCTTGTCCGGTCTTGTCTGGGTCTTGTCCGGTCTTGTCCGGTCTTGTCTGGGTCTCGTCCGGTCTTCTCCGGTCTTGTCTGGGTCTGGTCCGGTCTTGTCCGGTCTTGTCTGGGTCTCGTCCGGTCTTGTCCGGTCTTGTCCGGTCTTGTCCGGTCTTGTCCGGTCTTGTCCGGTCTTGTCCGGTCTTGTCCGGTCTTGTCCGGTCTTGTCCGGTCTTGTCCGGTCTTGTCTGGATCTCGTCCGGTCTTGTCCGGTCTTGTCTGGGTCTCGTCCGGTCTTGTCCGGTCTTGTCCGATCTTGTCTGGGTCTTGTCCGGTCTTGTCCGGTCTTGTCTGGGTCTTGTCCGGTCTTGTCTGGGTCTTGTCCGGGCTTGTCCGGTCTTGTCCGGTCTTGTCTGGGTCTTGTCCGGTCTTGTCTGGGTCTTGTCCGGTCTTGTCCGGTCTTGTCCGGTCTTGTCTGGGTCTTGACCGGTCTTGTC
Source organism: Rhinoraja longicauda (assembly GCF_053455715.1). NCBI lineage: Eukaryota > Metazoa > Chordata > Chondrichthyes > Rajiformes > Arhynchobatidae > Rhinoraja > Rhinoraja longicauda. The sequence goes on along the minus strand of NW_027601671.1, from coordinate 40,344 downwards.
TGGGTGTTGTCCGGTCTTGTCCGGTCTTGTCTGTGTCTTGTCCGGTCTTATCTGGGTCTTGTCCGGTCTTGTCTGGTTCTTGTCCGGTCTTGTCCGGTGTTGTCTGGGTCTTGTCCGGTCCGGTCTTGTCCGGTCTTGTCTGGGTCTCGTCCGGTCTTGTCCGGTCTTGTCTGGGTCTCGTCCGGTCTTGTCCGGTCTTGTCCGGGTCTTGTCTGGGTCTTGTCCGGTCATGTCCGGTCTTGTCTGGGTCTTGTCCGGTCTTGTCTGGATCTTGTCCGGTCTTGTCCGGTCTTGTCCGGTCTTGTGTGGGTCTTGTCCAGTCTTGTCTGGGTCTTGTCCGGTCTTGTCCGGTCTTGTCTGGGTCTTGTCTGGGTCTTGTCCGGTCTTGTCTGGGTCTTGTCCGGTCTTGTCCGGTCTTGTCTGGGTCTTGTCCGGTCTTGTCCGTTCTTGTCTGGTTCTTGTCCGGTCTTGTCCGGTGTTGTCTGGGTCTTGTCCGGTCTTGTCCGGTCTTGTCTGGGTCTCGTCCGGTCTTGTCCGGTCTTGTCTGGGTCTTGTCCGGTCTTGTCCGGTCTTGTCCGGTCTTGTCCGGTCTTGTCCGGTCTTGTCCGGTCTTGTCCGGTCTTGTCCGGTCTTGTCCGGTCTTGTCCGGTCTTGTCCTGTCTTGTCTGGATCTCGTCCGGTCTTGTCCGGTCTTGTCTGGGTCTCGTCCGGTCTTGTCCGGTCTTGTCCGATCTTGTCTGGGTCTTGTCCGGTCTTGTCCGGTCTTGTCTGGGTCTTGTCCGGTCTTGTCTGAGTCTTGTCCGGGCTTGTCCGGTCTTGTCCGGTCTTGTCTGGGTCTTGTCCGGTCTTGTCCGGTCTTGTCCGGTCTTGTCCGGTCTTGTCTGGGTCTTGACCGGTCTTGTCTGGGTGTTGTCCGGTCTTGTCCGGTCTTGTCTGTGTCTTGTCCGGTCTTATCTGGGTCTTGTCCGGTCTTGTCTGGTTCTTGTCCGGTCTTGTCCGGTGTTGTCTGGGTCTTGTCCGGTCCGGTCTTGTCCGGTCTTGTCTGGGTCTCGTCCGGTCTTGTCCGGTCTTGTCTGGGTCTCGTCCGGTCTTGTCCGGTCTTGTCCGGGTCTTGTCTGGGTCTTGTCCGGTCATGTCCGGTCTTGTCTGGGTCTTGTCCGGTCTTGTCTGGATCTTGTCCGGTCTTGTCCGGTCTTGTCCGGTCTTGTGTGGGTCTTGTCCAGTCTTGTCTGGGTCTTGTCCGGTCTTGTCCGGTCTTGTCTGGGTCTTGTCTGGGTCTTGTCCGGTCTTGTCTGGGTCTTGTCCGGTCTTGTCCGGTCTTGTCTGGGTCTTGTCCGGTCTTGTCCGTTCTTGTCTGGTTCTTGTCCGGTCTTGTCCGGTGTTGTCTGGGTCTTGTCCGGTCTTGTCCGGTCTTGTCTGGGTCTCGTCCGGTCTTGTCCGGTCTTGTCTGGGTCTTGTCCGGTCTTGTCCGGTCTTGTCCGGTCTTGTCCGGTCTTGTCCGGTCTTGTCCGGTCTTGTCCGGTCTTGTCCGGTCTTGTCCGGTCTTGTCCGGTCTTGTCCTGTCTTGTCTGGATCTCGTCCGGTCTTGTCCGGTCTTGTCTGGGTCTCGTCCGGTCTTGTCCGGTCTTGTCCGATCTTGTCTGGGTCTTGTCCGGTCTTGTCCGGTCTTGTCTGGGTCTTGTCCGGTCTTGTCTGAGTCTTGTCCGGGCTTGTCCGGTCTTGTCCGGTCATGTCTGGGTCTTGTCCGGTCTTGTCTGTGTCTTGTCCGGTCTTATCTGGGTCTTGTCCGGTCTTGTCTGGTTCTTGTCCGGTCTTGTCCGGTGTTGTTTGGGTCTTGTCCGGTCCGGTCTTGTCCAGTCTTGTCTGGGTCTTGTCCGGTCTTATGTGGGTCTTGTCCGGTCTTGTCTGGGTCTTGTCCGGTCTTGTCCGGTCTTGTCCGGTCTTGTCTGGGTATTGTCCGGTCTTGTCCGGTCTTGTCCGGTCTTGTCTGGGTCTTGTCCGGTCTTGTCCGGGTCTTGTCCGGTCTTGTCCGGTCTTGTCCGGTCTTGTCTGGGTCTTGTCCGGTCTTGTCCGGTCTTGTCCGGTCTTGTCCGGTCTTGTCCGGTCTTGTCTGGATCTCGTCCGGTTTTGTCCGGTCTTGTCTGGGTCTCGTCCGGTCTTGTCCGGTCTTGTCCGATCTTGTCTGGGTCTTGTCCGGTCTTGTCCGGTCTTGTCTGGGTCTTGTCCGGTCTTGTCCAGTCTTGTCTGGGGCTTGTCCGGTCTTGTCCGGTCTTGTCTGGGTCTTGTCCGGACTTGTTCGGTCTTGTCCGGACTTGTCTGGGTCTTGTCCGGTCTTGTCCGGTCTTGTCTGGGTCTTGTCCGTTCTTGTCTGGGTCTTGTCCGGTCTTGTCCGGTCTTGTCTGGGTTTTGTCCGGTCTTGTCCGGTCTTGTCTGGGTCTTGTCCGGTGTTGTCTGGGTCTTGTCCGGTCTTGTCCGGTCTTGTCTGGGTCTTGTCTGGGTCTTGTCCGGTGTTGTCTGGGTCTTGTCCGGTCTTGTCTGGGTCTTGTCCGGTCTTGTCCGGTCTTGTCCGGTCTTGTCCGGTCTTGTCTGGGTCTTGTCTGGGTCTTGTCTGGGTCTTGTCCGGTCTTGTCCGGTCTTGTCCGGGTCTTGTCCGGTCTTGTCCGGGTCTTGTCCGGTCTTGTCTGGGTCTTGTCCGGTCTTGTCCGGTCTTGTCTGGGTCTTGTCCGTTCTTGTTCGGTCTTGTCTGGGACTTGTCCGGTCTTGTCCGGTCTTGTCCGGTCTTGTCCGGTCTTGTCCGGTCTTGTCCGGTCTTGTCCGGTCTTGTCTGGGTCTTGTCCGGTCTTGTCCGGTCTTGTCTGGGCCTTGTCCGGTCTTGTCCGGGCCTTGTCCGGTCTTGTCCGGTCTTGTCTGGGTCTTGTCCGGTCTTCTCCGGTCTTGTCCGGTCTTGTCTGGGTCTTGTCCGGTCTTGTCCGGTCTTGTCTGGGTCTTGTCCGGTCTTGTCCGGTCTTGTCTGGGTCTTGTCCGGTCTTGTCCGGTCTTGTCTGGGTCTCGTCCGGTCTTGTCCGGTCTTGTCTGGTCTTGTCCGGTCTTGTCCGGTCTTGTCCGGTCTTGTCCGGTCTTGTCCGGTCTTGTCCGGTCTTGTCCGGTCTTGTCTGGATCTCGTCCGGTCTTGTCCGGTCTTGTCTGGGTCTCGTCCGGTCTTGTCCGGTCTTGTCCGATCTTGTCTGGGTCTTGTCCGGTCTTGTCTGGGTCTTGTCTGGGTCTTGTCCGGTCTTGTCTGGGTCTTGTCCGGGCTTGTCCGGTCTTGTCCGGTCTTGTCTGGGTCTTGTCCGGTCTTGTCCGGTCTTGTCTGGGTCTTGTCCGGTCTTGTCCGGTCTTGTCTGGGTCTCGTCCGGTCTTGTCCGGTCTTGTCTGGTCTTGTCCGGTCTTGTCCGGTCTTGTCCGGTCTTGTCCGGTCTTGTCCGGTCTTGTCCGGTCTTGTCCTGTCTTGTCTGGATCTCGTCCGGTCTTGTCCGGTCTTGTCTGGGTCTCGTCCGGTCTTGTCCGGTCTTGTCCGATCTTGTCTGGGTCTTGTCCGGTCTTGTCCGGTCTTGTCTGGGTCTTGTCCGGTCTTGTCTGAGTCTTGTCCGGGCTTGTCCGGTCTTGTCCGGTCTTGTCTGGGTCTTGTCCGGTCTTGTCGGTGTCTTGTCCGGTCTTATCTGGGTCTTGTCCGGTCTTGTCTGGTTCTTGTCCGGTCTTGTCCGGTGTTGTTTGGGTCTTGTCCGGTCCGGTCTTGTCCAGTCTTGTCTGGGTCTTGTCCGGTCTTGTCTGGGTCTTGTCCGGTCTTGTCTGGGTCTTGTCCGGTCATGTCCGGTCTTGTCTGGGTCTTGTCCGGTCTTGTCTGGGTCTTGTCCGGTCTTGTCCGGTCTTGTCTGGGTCTTGTCCGGTCTTGTCCGGTCTTGTCTGGATCTTGTCCGGTCTTGTCCGGTCTTGTCTGGGTCTTGTCCGGTCTTGTCCGGTCTTGTCTGTGTCTTGTCCGGTCTTGTCCGGTCTTGTCTGGGTCTTGTCCGGTCTTGTCCGGTCTTGTCTGGGTCTTGTCCGGTCTTGTCCGGTCTTGTCTGGTTCTTGTCCGATCTTGTCCGGTGTTGTCTGGGTCTTGTCCGGTCTTGTCCGGTCTTGTCTGGGTCTCGTCCGGTCTTGTCCGGTCTTGTCTGGGTCTCGTCCGGTCTTGTCCGGTCTTGTCTGGGTCTCATCCGGTCTTGTCCGGTCTTGTCTGGGTCTCGTCCGGTCTTGTCCGATCTTGTCCGGTCTTGTCTGGGTCTTGTCCGGTCTTGTCTGGGTCTTGTCCGGTCTTATGTGGGTCTTGTCCGGTCTTGTCTGGGTCTTGTCCGGTCTTGTCCGGTCTTGTCCGGTCTTGTCTGGGTATTGTCCGGTCTTGTCCGGTCTTGTCCGGTCTTGTCTGGGTCTTGTCCGGTCTTGTCCGGGTCTTGTCCGGTCTTGTCCGGTCTTGTCCGGTCTTGTCTGGGTCTTGTCCGGTCTTGTCCGGTCTTGTCCGGTCTTGTCCGGTCTTGTCCGGTCTTGTCTGGATCTCGTCCGGTCTTGTCCGGTCTTGTCTGGGTCTCGTCCGGTCTTGTCCGGTCTTGTCCGATCTTGTCTGGGTCTTGTCCGGTCTTGTCCGGTCTTGTCTGGGTCTTGTCCGGTCTTGTCCAGTCTTGTCTGGGTCTTGTCCGGTCTTGTCCGGTCTTGTCTGGGTCTTGTCCGGTCTTGTTCGGTCTTGTCCGGACTTGTCTGGGTCTTGTCCGGTCTTGTCCGGTCTTGTCTGGGTCTTGTCCGTTCTTGTCTGGGTCTTGTCCGGTCTTGTCCGGTCTTGTCTGGGTTTTGTCCGGTCTTGTCCGGTCTTGTCCGGTCTTGTCTGGGTCTTGTCCGGTGTTGTCTGGGTCTTGTCCGGTCTTGTCCGGTCTTGTCTGGGTCTTGTCTGGGTCTTGTCCGGTGTTGTCTGGGTCTTGTCCGGTCTTGTCTGGGTCTTGTCCGGTCTTGTCCGGTCTTGTCCGGTCTTGTCCGGTCTTGTCTGGGTCTTGTCTGGGTCTTGTCTGGGTCTTGTCCGGTCTTGTCCGGTCTTGTCCGGGTCTTGTCCGATCTTGTCTGGGTCTTGTCCGGTCTTGTCCGGTCTTGTCTGGGTCTTGTCCGTTCTTGTTCGGTCTTGTCTGGGACTTGTCCGGTCTTGTCCGGTCTTGTCCGGTCTTGTCCGGTCTTGTCCGGTCTTGTCCGGTCTTGTCCGGTCTTGTCTGGGTCTTGTCCGGTCTTGTCCGGTCTTGTCTGGGCCTTGTCCGGTCTTGTCCGGGCCTTGTCCGGTCTTGTCCGGTCTTGTCTGGGTCTTGTCCGGTCTTCTCCGGTCTTGTCCGGTCTTGTCTGGGTCTTGTCCGGTCTTGTCCGGTCTTGTCTGGGTCTTGTCCGGTCTTGTCCGGTCTTGTCTGGGTCTTGTCCGGTCTTGTCCGGTCTTGTCTGGGTCTCGTCCGGTCTTGTCCGGTCTTGTCCGGTCTTGTCCGGTCTTGTCCGGTCTTGTCTGGGTCTTGTCTGGGTCTTGTCTGGGTCTTGTCCGGTCTTGTCCGGTCTTGTCCGGGTCTTGTCCGGTCTTGTCTGGGTCTTGTCCGGTCTTGTCCGGTCTTGTCTGGGTCTTGTCCGTTCTTGTTCGGTCTTGTCTGGGACTTGTCCGGTCTTGTCCGGTCTTGTCCGGTCTTGTCCGGTCTTGTCCGGTCTTGTCCGGTCTTGTCCGGTCTTGTCTGGGTCTTGTCCGGTCTTGTCCGGTCTTGTCTGGGCCTTGTCCGGTCTTGTCCGGGCCTTGTCCGGTCTTGTCCGGTCTTGTCTGGGTCTTGTCCGGTCTTCTCCGGTCTTGTCCGGTCTTGTCTGGGTCTTGTCCGGTCTTGTCCGGTCTTGTCTGGGTCTTGTCCGGTCTTGTCCGGTCTTGTCTGGGTCTTGTCCGGTCTTGTCCGGTCTTGTCTGGGTCTCGTCCGGTCTTGTCCGGTCTTGTCTGGTCTTGTCCGGTCTTGTCCGGTCTTGTCCGGTCTTGTCCGGTCTTGTCCGGTCTTGTCCGGTCTTGTCCGGTCTTGTCTGGATCTCGTCCGGTCTTGTCCGGTCTTGTCTGGGTCTCGTCCGGTCTTGTCCGGTCTTGTCCGATCTTGTCTGGGTCTTGTCCGGTCTTGTCCGGTCTTGTCTGGGTCTTGTCCGGTCTTGTCTGAGTCTTGTCCGGGCTTGTCCGGTCTTGTCCGGTCATGTCTGGGTCTTGTCCGGTCTTGTCTGTGTCTTGTCCGGTCTTATCTGGGTCTTGTCCGGTCTTGTCTGGTTCTTGTCCGGTCTTGTCCGGTGTTGTTTGGGTCTTGTCCGGTCCGGTCTTGTCCAGTCTTGTCTGGGTCTTGTCCGGTCTTATGTGGGTCTTGTCCGGTCTTGTCTGGGTCTTGTCCGGTCTTGTCCGGTCTTGTCCGGTCTTGTCTGGGTATTGTCCGGTCTTGTCCGGTCTTGTCCGGTCTTGTCTGGGTCTTGTCCGGTCTTGTCCGGGTCTTGTCCGGTCTTGTCCGGTCTTGTCCGGTCTTGTCTGGGTCTTGTCCGGTCTTGTCCGGTCTTGTCCGGTCTTGTCCGGTCTTGTCCGGTCTTGTCTGGATCTCGTCCGGTTTTGTCCGGTCTTGTCTGGGTCTCGTCCGGTCTTGTCCGGTCTTGTCCGATCTTGTCTGGGTCTTGTCCGGTCTTGTCCGGTCTTGTCTGGGTCTTGTCCGGTCTTGTCCAGTCTTGTCTGGGGCTTGTCCGGTCTTGTCCGGTCTTGTCTGGGTCTTGTCCGGACTTGTTCGGTCTTGTCCGGACTTGTCTGGGTCTTGTCCGGTCTTGTCCGGTCTTGTCTGGGTCTTGTCCGTTCTTGTCTGGGTCTTGTCCGGTCTTGTCCGGTCTTGTCTGGGTTTTGTCCGGTCTTGTCCGGTCTTGTCTGGGTCTTGTCCGGTGTTGTCTGGGTCTTGTCCGGTCTTGTCCGGTCTTGTCTGGGTCTTGTCTGGGTCTTGTCCGGTGTTGTCTGGGTCTTGTCCGGTCTTGTCTGGGTCTTGTCCGGTCTTGTCCGGTCTTGTCCGGTCTTGTCCGGTCTTGTCTGGGTCTTGTCTGGGTCTTGTCTGGGTCTTGTCCGGTCTTGTCCGGTCTTGTCCGGGTCTTGTCCGGTCTTGTCCGGGTCTTGTCCGGTCTTGTCTGGGTCTTGTCCGGTCTTGTCCGGTCTTGTCTGGGTCTTGTCCGTTCTTGTTCGGTCTTGTCTGGGACTTGTCCGGTCTTGTCCGGTCTTGTCCGGTCTTGTCCGGTCTTGTCCGGTCTTGTCCGGTCTTGTCCGGTCTTGTCTGGGTCTTGTCCGGTCTTGTCCGGTCTTGTCTGGGCCTTGTCCGGTCTTGTCCGGGCCTTGTCCGGTCTTGTCCGGTCTTGTCTGGGTCTTGTCCGGTCTTCTCCGGTCTTGTCCGGTCTTGTCTGGGTCTTGTCCGGTCTTGTCCGGTCTTGTCTGGGTCTTGTCCGGTCTTGTCCGGTCTTGTCTGGGTCTTGTCCGGTCTTGTCCGGTCTTGTCTGGGTCTCGTCCGGTCTTGTCCGGTCTTGTCTGGTCTTGTCCGGTCTTGTCCGGTCTTGTCCGGTCTTGTCCGGTCTTGTCCGGTCTTGTCCGGTCTTGTCCGGTCTTGTCTGGATCTCGTCCGGTCTTGTCCGGTCTTGTCTGGGTCTCGTCCGGTCTTGTCCGGTCTTGTCCGATCTTGTCTGGGTCTTGTCCGGTCTTGTCTGGGTCTTGTCTGGGTCTTGTCCGGTCTTGTCTGGGTCTTGTCCGGGCTTGTCCGGTCTTGTCCGGTCTTGTCTGGGTCTTGTCCGGTCTTGTCCGGTCTTGTCTGGGTCTTGTCCGGTCTTGTCCGGTCTTGTCTGGGTCTCGTCCGGTCTTGTCCGGTCTTGTCTGGTCTTGTCCGGTCTTGTCCGGTCTTGTCCGGTCTTGTCCGGTCTTGTCCGGTCTTGTCCGGTCTTGTCCTGTCTTGTCTGGATCTCGTCCGGTCTTGTCCGGTCTTGTCTGGGTCTCGTCCGGTCTTGTCCGGTCTTGTCCGATCTTGTCTGGGTCTTGTCCGGTCTTGTCCGGTCTTGTCTGGGTCTTGTCCGGTCTTGTCTGAGTCTTGTCCGGGCTTGTCCGGTCTTGTCCGGTCTTGTCTGGGTCTTGTCCGGTCTTGTCTGTGTCTTGTCCGGTCTTATCTGGGTCTTGTCCGGTCTTGTCTGGTTCTTGTCCGGTCTTGTCCGGTGTTGTTTGGGTCTTGTCCGGTCCGGTCTTGTCCAGTCTTGTCTGGGTCTTGTCCGGTCTTGTCTGGGTCTTGTCCGGTCTTGTCTGGGTCTTGTCCGGTCATGTCCGGTCTTGTCTGGGTCTTGTCCGGTCTTGTCTGGGTCTTGTCCGGTCTTGTCCGGTCTTGTCTGGGTCTTGTCCGGTCTTGTCCGGTCTTGTCTGGATCTTGTCCGGTCTTGTCCGGTCTTGTCTGGGTCTTGTCCGGTCTTGTCCGGTCTTGTCTGTGTCTTGTCCGGTCTTGTCCGGTCTTGTCTGGGTCTTGTCCGGTCTTGTCCGGTCTTGTCTGGGTCTTGTCCGGTCTTGTCCGGTCTTGTCTGGTTCTTGTCCGATCTTGTCCGGTGTTGTCTGGGTCTTGTCCGGTCTTGTCCGGTCTTGTCTGGGTCTCGTCCGGTCTTGTCCGGTCTTGTCTGGGTCTCGTCCGGTCTTGTCCGGTCTTGTCTGGGTCTCATCCGGTCTTGTCCGGTCTTGTCTGGGTCTCGTCCGGTCTTGTCCGATCTTGTCCGGTCTTGTCTGGGTCTTGTCCGGTCTTGTCTGGGTCTTGTCCGGTCTTATGTGGGTCTTGTCCGGTCTTGTCTGGGTCTTGTCCGGTCTTGTCCGGTCTTGTCCGGTCTTGTCTGGGTATTGTCCGGTCTTGTCCGGTCTTGTCCGGTCTTGTCTGGGTCTTGTCCGGTCTTGTCCGGGTCTTGTCCGGTCTTGTCCGGTCTTGTCCGGTCTTGTCTGGGTCTTGTCCGGTCTTGTCCGGTCTTGTCCGGTCTTGTCCGGTCTTGTCCGGTCTTGTCTGGATCTCGTCCGGTCTTGTCCGGTCTTGTCTGGGTCTCGTCCGGTCTTGTCCGGTCTTGTCCGATCTTGTCTGGGTCTTGTCCGGTCTTGTCCGGTCTTGTCTGGGTCTTGTCCGGTCTTGTCCAGTCTTGTCTGGGTCTTGTCCGGTCTTGTCCGGTCTTGTCTGGGTCTTGTCCGGTCTTGTTCGGTCTTGTCCGGACTTGTCTGGGTCTTGTCCGGTCTTGTCCGGTCTTGTCTGGGTCTTGTCCGTTCTTGTCTGGGTCTTGTCCGGTCTTGTCCGGTCTTGTCTGGGTTTTGTCCGGTCTTGTCCGGTCTTGTCCGGTCTTGTCTGGGTCTTGTCCGGTGTTGTCTGGGTCTTGTCCGGTCTTGTCCGGTCTTGTCTGGGTCTTGTCTGGGTCTTGTCCGGTGTTGTCTGGGTCTTGTCCGGTCTTGTCTGGGTCTTGTCCGGTCTTGTCCGGTCTTGTCCGGTCTTGTCCGGTCTTGTCTGGGTCTTGTCTGGGTCTTGTCTGGGTCTTGTCCGGTCTTGTCCGGTCTTGTCCGGGTCTTGTCCGATCTTGTCTGGGTCTTGTCCGGTCTTGTCCGGTCTTGTCTGGGTCTTGTCCGTTCTTGTTCGGTCTTGTCTGGGACTTGTCCGGTCTTGTCCGGTCTTGTCCGGTCTTGTCCGGTCTTGTCCGGTCTTGTCCGGTCTTGTCCGGTCTTGTCTGGGTCTTGTCCGGTCTTGTCCGGTCTTGTCTGGGCCTTGTCCGGTCTTGTCCGGGCCTTGTCCGGTCTTGTCCGGTCTTGTCTGGGTCTTGTCCGGTCTTCTCCGGTCTTGTCCGGTCTTGTCTGGGTCTTGTCCGGTCTTGTCCGGTCTTGTCTGGGTCTTGTCCGGTCTTGTCCGGTCTTGTCTGGGTCTTGTCCGGTCTTGTCCGGTCTTGTCTGGGTCTCGTCCGGTCTTGTCCGGTCTTGTCCGGTCTTGTCCGGTCTTGTCTGGGTCTTGTCTGGGTCTTGTCTGGGTCTTGTCCGGTCTTGTCCGGTCTTGTCCGGGTCTTGTCCGGTCTTGTCTGGGTCTTGTCCGGTCTTGTCCGGTCTTGTCTGGGTCTTGTCCGTTCTTGTTCGGTCTTGTCTGGGACTTGTCCGGTCTTGTCCGGTCTTGTCCGGTCTTGTCCGGTCTTGTCCGGTCTTGTCCGGTCTTGTCCGGTCTTGTCTGGGTCTTGTCCGGTCTTGTCCGGTCTTGTCTGGGCCTTGTCCGGTCTTGTCCGGGCCTTGTCCGGTCTTGTCCGGTCTTGTCTGGGTCTTGTCCGGTCTTCTCCGGTCTTGTCCGGTCTTGTCTGGGTCTTGTCCGGTCTTGTCCGGTCTTGTCTGGGTCTTGTCCGGTCTTGTCCGGTCTTGTCTGGGTCTTGTCCGGTCTTGTCCGGTCTTGTCTGGGTCTCGTCCGGTCTTGTCCGGTCTTGTCTGGTCTTGTCCGGTCTTGTCCGGTCTTGTCCGGTCTTGTCCGATCTTGTCCGGTCTTGTCCGGTCTTGTCCGGTCTTGTCTGGATCTCGTCCGGTCTTGTCCGGTCTTGTCTGGGTCTCGTCCGGTCTTGTCCGGTCTTGTCCGATCTTGTCTGGGTCTTGTCCGGTCTTGTCTGGGTCTTGTCTGGGTCTTGTCCGGTCTTGTCTGGGTCTTGTCCGGGCTTGTCCGGTCTTGTCCGGTCTTGTCTGGGTCTTGTCCGGTCTTGTCCGGTCTTGTCTGGGTCTTGTCCGGTCTTGTCCGGTCTTGTCTGGGTCTCGTCCGGTCTTGTCCGGTCTTGTCTGGTCTTGTCCGGTCTTGTCCGGTCTTGTCCGGTCTTGTCCGGTCTTGTCCGGTCTTGTCCGGTCTTGTCCGGTCTTGTCCGGTCTTGTCTGGATCTCGTCCGGTCTTGTCCGGTCTTGTCTGGGTCTTGTCCGGTCTTGTCTGGGTCCTGTCTGGGCTTGTCCGGTCTTGTCCGGTCTTGTCTGGGTCTTGTCCGGTCTTGTCTGGGTCTTGTCCGGTCTTGTCCGGTCTTGTCCGGTCTTGTCTGGGTCTTGTCCGGTCTTGTCTGGGTCTTGTCTGTGTCTTGTCCGGTCTTATCTGGGTCTTGTCCGGTCTTGTCTGGTTCTTGTCCGGTCTTGTCCGGTGTTGTCTGGGTCTTGTCCGGTCCGGTCTTGTCCGGTCTTGTCTGGGTCTCGTCCGGTCTTGTCCGGTCTTGTCTGGGTCTCGTCTGGGTCTCGTCCGGTCTTGTCCGGTCTTGTCCGGGTCTTGTCTGGGTCTTGTCCGGTCATGTCCGGTCTTGTCTGGGTCTTGTCCGGTCTTGTCTGGATCTTGTCCGGTCTTGTCCGGTCTTGTCCGGTCTTGTCTGGGTCTTGTCCGGTCTTGTCTGGGTCTTGTCCGGTCTTGTCCGGTCTTGTCTGGGTCTTGTCCGGTCATGTCCGGTCTTGTCTGGGTCTTGTCCGGTCTTGTCTGAGTCTTGTCCGGTCTTGTCCGGTCTTGTCTGGGTCTTGTCCGGTCTTGTCTGGGTCTTGTCCGGTCTTGTCTGGGTCTAGTCCGGTCTTGTCCGGTCTTGTCTGGGTCTTGTCCGGTCTTGTCCGGTCTTGTCTGTGTCTTGTCCGTTCTTGTCCGGTCTTGTCTGGGTCTTGTCCGGTCTTGTCCGGTCTTGTCTGGGTCTTGTCCGGTCTTGTCCGGTCTTGTCTGGTTCTTGTCCGGTCTTGTCCGGTGTTGTCTGGGTCTTGTCCGGTCTTGTCCGGTCTTGTCTGGGTCTCGTCCGGTCTTGTCCGGTCTTGTCTGGGTCTCGTCCGGTCTTGTCCGGTCTTGTCTGTGTCTTGTCCGTTCTTGTCCGGTCTTGTCTGGGTCTTGTCCGGTCTTGTCCGGTCTTGTCTGGGTCTTGTCCGGTCTTGTCCGGTCTTGTCTGGTTCTTGTCCGGTCTTGTCCGGTGTTGTCTGGGTCTTGTCCGGTCTTGTCCGGTCTTGTCTGGGTCTCGTCCGGTCTTGTCCGATCTTGTCCGGTCTTGTCTGGTTCTTGTCCGGTCTTGTCTGGTGTTGTCTGGGTCTTGTCCGATATTGTCCGGTCTTGTCTGGGTCTCGTCCGGTCTTGTCCGGTCTTGTCTGGGTCTCGTCCGGTCTTGTCCGGTCTTGTCTGGGTCTCGTCCGGTCTTGTCCGGTCTTGACCGGTCTTGTCTGGGTCTTGTCCGGTCTTGTCTGGGTCTTGTCCGGTCTTGTCCGGGTCTTGTCCGGTCTTGTCCGGGTCTTGTCCGGTCTTGTCCGGTCTTGTCTGGGTCTTGTCCGGTCTTGTCCGGTCTTGTCTGGGTCTTGTCCGGGTCTTGTCCGGTCTTGTCCGGTCTTGTCCGGGTCTTGTCCGGTCTTGTCCGGTCTTGTCCGGGTCTTGTCCGGTCTTGTCTGGGTCTTGTCCGGTCTTGTCCGGTCTTGTCTGGGTCTTGTCCGGTCTTGTCCGGTCTTATCTGGGTCTTGTCCGGTCTTGTCCGGTCTTGTCTGGGTCTTGTCCGGTCTTGTCCGGTCTTGTCTGTGTCTTGTCCGGTCTTGTCCGGTCTTGTCTGGGTCTTGTCCGGTCTTGTCTGGGTCTTGTCCGGTCTTGTCCGGTCTTGTCAGGGTCTTGTCCGGTCTTGTCCGGTCTTGTCTGGGTCTTGTCCGGTCTTGTCCGGTCTTGTCCGGTCTTGTCTGGGTCTTGTCCGGTCTTGCCCGGTCTTGTCTGGGTCTTGTCCGGTCTTGACTGGGTCTTGTCCGGTCTTGTCCGGTCTTGTCTTGTCTGGGTCTTGTCCGGTCTTGTCCGGTCTTGTCTGGGTCTTATCCGGTCTTGTCTGGGTCTTGTCCGGTCTTGTCCGGTCTTGTCCGGTCTTGTCTGGGTCTTGTCCGGTCTTGTCTGGGTCTTGTCCGGTCTTGTCCGGTCTTGTCTGGGTCTTGTCCGGTCTTATCTGGGTCTTGTCCGGTCTTGTCTGGTTCTTGTCCGGTCTTGTCCGGTGTTTTCTGGGTCTTGTCCGGTCCGGTCTTGTCCGGTCTTGTCTGGGTCTCGTCCGGTCTTGTCCGGTCTTGTCTGGGTCTCGTCGGGTCTCGTCCGGTCTTGTCCGGTCTTGTCCGGGTCTTGTCTTTGTCTTGTCCGGTCATGTCCGGTCTTGTCTGGGTCTTGTCCGGTCTTGTCTGGATCTTGTCCGGTCTTGTCCGGTCTTGTCCGGTCTTGTCTGGGTCTTGTCCGGTCTTGTCTGGGTCTTGTCCGGTCTTGTCCGGTCTTGTCTGGGTCTTGTCCGGTCATGTCCGGTCTTGTCTGGGTCTTGTCCGGTCTTGTCTGGGTCTTGTCCGGTCTTGTCCGGTCTTGTCTGGGTCTTGTCCGGTCTTGTCCGGTCTTGTCTGGGTCTTGTCCGGTCTTGGCCGGTCTTGTCTGGGTCTTGTCCGGTCTTGTCCGGTCTTGTCTGGGTCTTGTCTGGTCTTGTCCGGTCTTGTCTGGGTCTTGTCTGGTCTTGTCCGGTCTTGTCTGGGTCTTGTCCGGTCTTGTCCGGTCTTGTCTGGTTCTTGTCCGGTCTTGTCCGGTGTTGTCTGGGTCTTGTCCGGTCTTGTCCGGTCTTGTCTGGGTCTCGTCCGTTCTTGTCCGGTCTTGTCTGGGTCTCGTCCGGTCTTGTCCGATCTTGTCCGGTCTTGTCTGGGTCTTGTCCGGTCTTGTCTGGGTCTTGTCCGGTCTTGTCCGGGTCTTGTCCGGTCTTGTCCGGGTCTTGTCCGGTCTTGTCCGGTCTTGTCTGGGTCTTGTCCGGGTCTTGTCCGGTCTTGTCCGGTCTTGTCCGGGTCTTGTCCGGTCTTGTCCGGTCTTGTCCGTGTCTTGTCCGGTCTTGTCTGGGTCTTGTCCGGTCTTGTCCGGTCTTGTCTGGGTCTTGTCCGGTCTTGTCCGGTCTTGTCTGGGTCTTGTCCGGTCTTGTCTGGGTCTTGTCCGGTCTTGTCCGTTCTTGTCTGGGTCTTGTCCGGTCTTGTCCGGTATTTTCTGGGTCTTGTCCGGTCTTGTCTGGGTCTTGTCTGGTCTTGTCCGGTCTTGTCTGGGTCTTGTCCGGTCTTGTCCGGTCTTGTCCGGTCTTGTCTGGGTCTTGTCCGGTCTTGTCTGGGTCTTGTCCGGTCTTGTCCGGTCTTGTCTGGGTCTTGTCCGGTCTTATCTGGGTCTTGTCCGGTCTTGTCTGGTTCTTGTCCAGTCTTGTCCGGTGTTGTCTGGGTCTTGTCCGGTCCGGTCTTGTCCGGTCTTGTCTGGGTCTCGTCCGGTCTTGTCCGGTCTTGTCTGGGTCTCGTCCGGTCTTGTCCGGTCTTGTCCGGGTCTTGTCTTTGTCTTGTCCGGTCATGTCCGGTCTTGTCTGGGTCTTGTCCGGTCTTGTCTGGATCTTGTCCGGTCTTGTCCGGTCTTGTCCGGTCTTGTCTGGGTCTTGTCCGGTCTTGTCTGGGTCTTGTCCGGTCTTGTCCGGTCTTGTCTGGGTCTTGTCCGGTCATGTCCGGTCTTGTCTGGGTCTTGTCCGGTCTTGTCTGGGTCTTGTCCGGTCTTGTCCGGTCTTGTCTGGGTCTTGTCCGGTCTTGTCCGGTCTTGTCTGGGTCTTGTCCGGTCTTGTCCGGTCTTGTCTGGGTCTTGTCCGGTCTTGTCCGGTCTTGTCTGGGTCTTGTCCGGTCTTGTCCGGTCTTGTCTGGGTCTTGTCCGGTCTTGTCCGGTCTTGTCCGGTCTTGTCTGTGTCTTGTCCGGTCTTGTCCGGTCTTGTCTGGGTCTTGTCCGGTCTTGTCCGGTCTTGTCCGGTCTTGTCTGGGTCTTGTCCGGTCTTGTCTGGGTCTTGTCCGGTCTTGTCCGGTCTTGTCTGTGTCTTGTCCGGTCTTGTCCGGTCTTGTCTGGGTCTTGTCCGGTCTTGTCTGGGTCTTGTCCGGTCTTGTCAGGGTCTTGTCCGGTCTTGTCCGGTCTTGTCTGGGTCTTGTCCGGTCTTGTCCGGTCTTGTCTGGGTCTTGTCCGGTCTTGTCCGGTCTTGTGTGGGTCTTGTCCGGTCTTGACTGGGTCTTGTCCGGTCTTGTCCGGTCTTGTCTTGTCTGGGTCTTGTCCGGTCTTGTCCGGTCTTGTCTGGGTCTTGTCCGGTCTTGTCTGGGTCTTGTCCGGTCTTGTCCGGTCTTGTCCGGTCTTGTCCGGTCTTGTCCGGTCTTGTCTGGGTCTTGTCCGGTCTTGTCTGGGTCTTGTCCGGTCTTGTCTGGGTCTTGTCCGGTCTTGTCTGTGTCTTGTCCGGTCTTGTCCGGTCTTGTCTGGGTCTCGTCCGGTCTTGTCCAGTCTTGTCTGGGTCTCGTCCGGGTCTTGTCCGGTCTTGTCCGGTCTTGTCCGGTCTTGTCCGGGTCTTGTCTGGGTCTTGTCTGGTCTTGTCTGGGTCTTGTCCGGTCTTGTCCGGTCTTGTCCGGTCTTGTCCGGTCTTGTCTGGGTCTTGTCCGGTCTTGTCCGGTCTTGTCTGGGTCTTGTCCGGTCTTGTCTGGGTCTTGTCCGGTCTTGTCCGGTCTTGTCTGGGTCTTGTCCGGTCTTGTCCGGTCTTGTCTGGGTCTTGTCCGGTCTTGTCCGGTCTTGTCTGGGTCTTGTCCGGTCTTGTCCGGTCTTGACTGGGTCTTGACTGGGTCTTGTCCGGTCTTGTCTGGTTCTTGTCCGGTCTTGTCCTGTCTTGTCTGGGTCTTGTCCGGTCTTGTCCGGTCTTGTCTGGGTCTTGTCCGGTCTTGTCCGGTCTTGTCTGGGTCTTGTCCGGTCTTGTCCGGTCTTGTCTGGGTCTTGTCCGGTCTTGTCCGGTCTTGTCTGGGTCTTGTCCGGTCTTGTCCGGTCTTGTCTGGGTCTTGTCCGGTCTTGTCCGGTCTTGTCCGGTCTTGTCTGGGTCTTGTCCGGTCTTGTCTGGGTCTTGTCCTGTCTTGTCCGGTCTTGTCTGTCAAGTCAAGTCAAGTCAATTTATTTGTATAGCACATTTAAAAACAACCCACGTTGACCAAAGTGCTGCACATCTGACTAGGAAAAAAAAGAAACATACAGTGGCAGGCAGCCAAACACAACGGCGCGGCCATCTTGAACAAAATGTTAATTCAATCACCCACAGTCCAACAATAAAAGCACTAAACAGGCACCGAAATTACCCAACCCCAAAAACCCCCCAAAACACAGTCCAACAATAGAAGCATTAAATAGGCATTCAAATCACACACCCCAAAACCCCCAAAAACACAGTCCAACAATAAAAGCATCAAACAGGCACTCAAACCACCCAACCCCAAAAACACACACAAAAAGAAACATCCATCAAAGAAACATCCATCACAGTGAGTCTCCTCCAGTCCTCTCTCTCCTCACTGTGATGGAAGGCCACAATGTCTTTCCCTTCTCCCGCTGTGCCTCGCCCGCGGTCAGGTTGTTGTGGTTGCAGGCCGCACCGGACGGTCCACAGCGGGCCAAGCCCAAGGCGCGTCGCGTCGCAGCCGCTCCCGCAGCCTCCGAAGACGGCCTGCTCCGCTGATGATAAGTCCGATCCGGGGCGGGCGAACATGCTGTCGCTGCCGCTGTTGCTGCACGTCGGGGCGGTCGTGGCTCCCGACATTGAAGCCCCCGCCCAGCAGAGAAATATCCCGCGGCCATCCTAGGCCGCGCCGGACGGTGAAATGTCCGCGCCCCAAGCCCCGCGATCCGGGGTGGGCGAACCCGCTGCCGCTGCCGGAGCTCCCGATGTCGGAATCCACGCGGCCCGAACCTAAGGCAAGTCGCAGCCGCTCCCGCAGCCTCCGAAGACGGCCGGCTCCGGTGATGGTAAGTCCGATCCACGGACTTGGATGGTAAGTCCGATGGAGGCTGACAGCTCCAGGAGTTGGGCCGATGGTAGGCCGCAGCAGGAACGGAGACACGGCCCAGAAAACAAAGGTCGGGTCTCCGTTCGGAAGGGACACATATTTACAATTAGGGTTAGGGTTAGGGTTAGGGTTAGGGTTAGGGTTAGGGTTAGGGTTAGGGTTAGGGTTAGGGTTAGGGTTAGGGTTAGGGTTAGGGTTAGGGTTAGGGTTAGGGTTAGGGTTAGGGTTAGGGTTAGGGTTAGGGTTAGGGTTAGGGTTAGGGTTAGGGTTAGGGTTAGGGTTAGGGTTAGGGTTAGGGTTAGGGTTAGGGTTAGGGTTAGGGTTAGGGTTAGGGTTAGGGTTAGGGTTAGGGTTAGGGTTAGGGTTAGGGTTAGGGTTAGGGTTAGGGTTAGGGTTAGGGTTAGGGTTAGGGTTAGGGTTAGGGTTAGGGTTAGGGTTAGGGTTAGGGTTAGGGTTAGGGTTAGGGTTAGGGTTAGGGTTAGGGTTAGGGTTAGGGTTAGGGTTAGGGTTAGGGTTAGGGTTAGGGTTAGGGTTAGGGTTAGGGTTAGGGTTAGGGTTAGGGTTAGGGTTAGGGTTAGGGTTAGGGTTAGGGTTAGGGTTAGGGTTAGGGTTAGGGTTAGGGTTAGGGTTAGGGTTAGGGTTAGGGTTAGGGTTAGGGTTAGGGTTAGGGTTAGGGTTAGGGTTAGGGTTAGGGTTAGGGTTAGGGTTAGGGTTAGGGTTAGGGTTAGGGTTAGGGTTAGGGTTAGGGTTAGGGTTAGGGTTAGGGTTAGGGTTAGGGTTAGGGTTAGGGTTAGGGTTAGGGTTAGGGTTAGGGTTAGGGTTAGGGTTAGGGTTAGGGTTAGGGTTAGGGTTAGGGTTAGGGTTAGGGTTAGGGTTAGGGTTAGGGTTAGGGTTAGGGTTAGGGTTAGGGTTAGGGTTAGGGTTAGGGTTAGGGTTAGGGTTAGGGTTAGGGTTAGGGTTAGGGTTAGGGTTAGGGTTAGGGTTAGGGTTAGGGTTAGGGTTAGGGTTAGGGTTAGGGTTAGGGTTAGGGTTAGGGTTAGGGTTAGGGTTAGGGTTAGGGTTAGGGTTAGGGTTAGGGTTAGGGTTAGGGTTAGGGTTAGGGTTAGGGTTAGGGTTAGGGTTAGGGTTAGGGTTAGGGTTAGGGTTAGGGTTAGGGTTAGGGTTAGGGTTAGGGTTAGGGTTAGGGTTAGGGTTAGGGTTAGGGTTAGGGTTAGGGTTAGGGTTAGGGTTAGGGTTAGGGTTAGGGTTAGGGTTAGGGTTAGGGTTAGGGTTAGGGTTAGGGTTAGGGTTAGGGTTAGGGTTAGGGTTAGGGTTAGGGTTAGGGTTAGGGTTAGGGTTAGGGTTAGGGTTAGGGTTAGGGTTAGGGTTAGGGTTAGGGTTAGGGTTAGGGTTAGGGTTAGGGTTAGGGTTAGGGTTAGGGTTAGGGTTAGGGTTAGGGTTAGGGTTAGGGTTAGGGTTAGGGTTAGGGTTAGGGTTAGGGTTAGGGTTAGGGTTAGGGTTAGGGTTAGGGTTAGGGTTAGGGTTAGGGTTAGGGTTAGGGTTAGGGTTAGGGTTAGGGTTAGGGTTAGGGTTAGGGTTAGGGTTAGGGTTAGGGTTAGGGTTAGGGTTAGGGTTAGGGTTAGGGTTAGGGTTAGGGTTAGGGTTAGGGTTAGGGTTAGGGTTAGGGTTAGGGTTAGGGTTAGGGTTAGGGTTAGGGTTAGGGTTAGGGTTAGGGTTAGGGTTAGGGTTAGGGTTAGGGTTAGGGTTAGGGTTAGGGTTAGGGTTAGGGTTAGGGTTAGGGTTAGGGTTAGGGTTAGGGTTAGGGTTAGGGTTAGGGTTAGGGTTAGGGTTAGGGTTAGGGTTAGGGTTAGGGTTAGGGTTAGGGTTAGGGTTAGGGTTAGGGTTAGGGTTAGGGTTAGGGTTAGGGTTAGGGTTAGGGTTAGGGTTAGGGTTAGGGTTAGGGTTAGGGTTAGGGTTAGGGTTAGGGTTAGGGTTAGGGTTAGGGTTAGGGTTAGGGTTAGGGTTAGGGTTAGGGTTAGGGTTAGGGTTAGGGTTAGGGTTAGGGTTAGGGTTAGGGTTAGGGTTAGGGTTAGGGTTAGGGTTAGGGTTAGGGTTAGGGTTAGGGTTAGGGTTAGGGTTAGGGTTAGGGTTAGGGTTAGGGTTAGGGTTAGGGTTAGGGTTAGGGTTAGGGTTAGGGTTAGGGTTAGGGTTAGGGTTAGGGTTAGGGTTAGGGTTAGGGTTAGGGTTAGGGTTAGGGTTAGGGTTAGGGTTAGGGTTAGGGTTAGGGTTAGGGTTAGGGTTAGGGTTAGGGTTAGGGTTAGGGTTAGGGTTAGGGTTAGGGTTAGGGTTAGGGTTAGGGTTAGGGTTAGGGTTAGGGTTAGGGTTAGGGTTAGGGTTAGGGTTAGGGTTAGGGTTAGGGTTAGGGTTAGGGTTAGGGTTAGGGTTAGGGTTAGGGTTAGGGTTAGGGTTAGGGTTAGGGTTAGGGTTAGGGTTAGGGTTAGGGTTAGGGTTAGGGTTAGGGTTAGGGTTAGGGTTAGGGTTAGGGTTAGGGTTAGGGTTAGGGTTAGGGTTAGGGTTAGGGTTAGGGTTAGGGTTAGGGTTAGGGTTAGGGTTAGGGTTAGGGTTAGGGTTAGGGTTAGGGTTAGGGTTAGGGTTAGGGTTAGGGTTAGGGTTAGGGTTAGGGTTAGGGTTAGGGTTAGGGTTAGGGTTAGGGTTAGGGTTAGGGTTAGGGTTAGGGTTAGGGTTAGGGTTAGGGTTAGGGTTAGGGTTAGGGTTAGGGTTAGGGTTAGGGTTAGGGTTAGGGTTAGGGTTAGGGTTAGGGTTAGGGTTAGGGTTAGGGTTAGGGTTAGGGTTAGGGTTAGGGTTAGGGTTAGGGTTAGGGTTAGGGTTAGGGTTAGGGTTAGGGTTAGGGTTAGGGTTAGGGTTAGGGTTAGGGTTAGGGTTAGGGTTAGGGTTAGGGTTAGGGTTAGGGTTAGGGTTAGGGTTAGGGTTAGGGTTAGGGTTAGGGTTAGGGTTAGGGTTAGGGTTAGGGTTAGGGTTAGGGTTAGGGTTAGGGTTAGGGTTAGGGTTAGGGTTAGGGTTAGGGTTAGGGTTAGGGTTAGGGTTAGGGTTAGGGTTAGGGTTAGGGTTAGGGTTAGGGTTAGGGTTAGGGTTAGGGTTAGGGTTAGGGTTAGGGTTAGGGTTAGGGTTAGGGTTAGGGTTAGGGTTAGGGTTAGGGTTAGGGTTAGGGTTAGGGTTAGGGTTAGGGTTAGGGTTAGGGTTAGGGTTAGGGTTAGGGTTAGGGTTAGGGTTAGGGTTAGGGTTAGGGTTAGGGTTAGGGTTAGGGTTAGGGTTAGGGTTAGGGTTAGGGTTAGGGTTAGGGTTAGGGTTAGGGTTAGGGTTAGGGTTAGGGTTAGGGTTAGGGTTAGGGTTAGGGTTAGGGTTAGGGTTAGGGTTAGGGTTAGGGTTAGGGTTAGGGTTAGGGTTAGGGTTAGGGTTAGGGTTAGGGTTAGGGTTAGGGTTAGGGTTAGGGTTAGGGTTAGGGTTAGGGTTAGGGTTAGGGTTAGGGTTAGGGTTAGGGTTAGGGTTAGGGTTAGGGTTAGGGTTAGGGTTAGGGTTAGGGTTAGGGTTAGGGTTAGGGTTAGGGTTAGGGTTAGGGTTAGGGTTAGGGTTAGGGTTAGGGTTAGGGTTAGGGTTAGGGTTAGGGTTAGGGTTAGGGTTAGGGTTAGGGTTAGGGTTAGGGTTAGGGTTAGGGTTAGGGTTAGGGTTAGGGTTAGGGTTAGGGTTAGGGTTAGGGTTAGGGTTAGGGTTAGGGTTAGGGTTAGGGTTAGGGTTAGGGTTAGGGTTAGGGTTAGGGTTAGGGTTAGGGTTAGGGTTAGGGTTAGGGTTAGGGTTAGGGTTAGGGTTAGGGTTAGGGTTAGGGTTAGGGTTAGGGTTAGGGTTAGGGTTAGGGTTAGGGTTAGGGTTAGGGTTA
The DNA here is from genome assembly GCF_053455715.1 of Rhinoraja longicauda. Lineage (NCBI taxonomy): Eukaryota > Metazoa > Chordata > Chondrichthyes > Rajiformes > Arhynchobatidae > Rhinoraja > Rhinoraja longicauda. The sequence continues at coordinate 19,537 of NW_027601671.1, read as the reverse complement.
GGGTTAGGGTTAGGGTTAGGGTTAGGGTTAGGGTTAGGGTTAGGGTTAGGGTTAGGGTTAGGGTTAGGGTTAGGGTTAGGGTTAGGGTTAGGGTTAGGGTTAGGGTTAGGGTTAGGGTTAGGGTTAGGGTTAGGGTTAGGGTTAGGGTTAGGGTTAGGGTTAGGGTTAGGGTTAGGGTTAGGGTTAGGGTTAGGGTTAGGGTTAGGGTTAGGGTTAGGGTTAGGGTTAGGGTTAGGGTTAGGGTTAGGGTTAGGGTTAGGGTTAGGGTTAGGGTTAGGGTTAGGGTTAGGGTTAGGGTTAGGGTTAGGGTTAGGGTTAGGGTTAGGGTTAGGGTTAGGGTTAGGGTTAGGGTTAGGGTTAGGGTTAGGGTTAGGGTTAGGGTTAGGGTTAGGGTTAGGGTTAGGGTTAGGGTTAGGGTTAGGGTTAGGGTTAGGGTTAGGGTTAGGGTTAGGGTTAGGGTTAGGGTTAGGGTTAGGGTTAGGGTTAGGGTTAGGGTTAGGGTTAGGGTTAGGGTTAGGGTTAGGGTTAGGGTTAGGGTTAGGGTTAGGGTTAGGGTTAGGGTTAGGGTTAGGGTTAGGGTTAGGGTTAGGGTTAGGGTTAGGGTTAGGGTTAGGGTTAGGGTTAGGGTTAGGGTTAGGGTTAGGGTTAGGGTTAGGGTTAGGGTTAGGGTTAGGGTTAGGGTTAGGGTTAGGGTTAGGGTTAGGGTTAGGGTTAGGGTTAGGGTTAGGGTTAGGGTTAGGGTTAGGGTTAGGGTTAGGGTTAGGGTTAGGGTTAGGGTTAGGGTTAGGGTTAGGGTTAGGGTTAGGGTTAGGGTTAGGGTTAGGGTTAGGGTTAGGGTTAGGGTTAGGGTTAGGGTTAGGGTTAGGGTTAGGGTTAGGGTTAGGGTTAGGGTTAGGGTTAGGGTTAGGGTTAGGGTTAGGGTTAGGGTTAGGGTTAGGGTTAGGGTTAGGGTTAGGGTTAGGGTTAGGGTTAGGGTTAGGGTTAGGGTTAGGGTTAGGGTTAGGGTTAGGGTTAGGGTTAGGGTTAGGGTTAGGGTTAGGGTTAGGGTTAGGGTTAGGGTTAGGGTTAGGGTTAGGGTTAGGGTTAGGGTTAGGGTTAGGGTTAGGGTTAGGGTTAGGGTTAGGGTTAGGGTTAGGGTTAGGGTTAGGGTTAGGGTTAGGGTTAGGGTTAGGGTTAGGGTTAGGGTTAGGGTTAGGGTTAGGGTTAGGGTTAGGGTTAGGGTTAGGGTTAGGGTTAGGGTTAGGGTTAGGGTTAGGGTTAGGGTTAGGGTTAGGGTTAGGGTTAGGGTTAGGGTTAGGGTTAGGGTTAGGGTTAGGGTTAGGGTTAGGGTTAGGGTTAGGGTTAGGGTTAGGGTTAGGGTTAGGGTTAGGGTTAGGGTTAGGGTTAGGGTTAGGGTTAGGGTTAGGGTTAGGGTTAGGGTTAGGGTTAGGGTTAGGGTTAGGGTTAGGGTTAGGGTTAGGGTTAGGGTTAGGGTTAGGGTTAGGGTTAGGGTTAGGGTTAGGGTTAGGGTTAGGGTTAGGGTTAGGGTTAGGGTTAGGGTTAGGGTTAGGGTTAGGGTTAGGGTTAGGGTTAGGGTTAGGGTTAGGGTTAGGGTTAGGGTTAGGGTTAGGGTTAGGGTTAGGGTTAGGGTTAGGGTTAGGGTTAGGGTTAGGGTTAGGGTTAGGGTTAGGGTTAGGGTTAGGGTTAGGGTTAGGGTTAGGGTTAGGGTTAGGGTTAGGGTTAGGGTTAGGGTTAGGGTTAGGGTTAGGGTTAGGGTTAGGGTTAGGGTTAGGGTTAGGGTTAGGGTTAGGGTTAGGGTTAGGGTTAGGGTTAGGGTTAGGGTTAGGGTTAGGGTTAGGGTTAGGGTTAGGGTTAGGGTTAGGGTTAGGGTTAGGGTTAGGGTTAGGGTTAGGGTTAGGGTTAGGGTTAGGGTTAGGGTTAGGGTTAGGGTTAGGGTTAGGGTTAGGGTTAGGGTTAGGGTTAGGGTTAGGGTTAGGGTTAGGGTTAGGGTTAGGGTTAGGGTTAGGGTTAGGGTTAGGGTTAGGGTTAGGGTTAGGGTTAGGGTTAGGGTTAGGGTTAGGGTTAGGGTTAGGGTTAGGGTTAGGGTTAGGGTTAGGGTTAGGGTTAGGGTTAGGGTTAGGGTTAGGGTTAGGGTTAGGGTTAGGGTTAGGGTTAGGGTTAGGGTTAGGGTTAGGGTTAGGGTTAGGGTTAGGGTTAGGGTTAGGGTTAGGGTTAGGGTTAGGGTTAGGGTTAGGGTTAGGGTTAGGGTTAGGGTTAGGGTTAGGGTTAGGGTTAGGGTTAGGGTTAGGGTTAGGGTTAGGGTTAGGGTTAGGGTTAGGGTTAGGGTTAGGGTTAGGGTTAGGGTTAGGGTTAGGGTTAGGGTTAGGGTTAGGGTTAGGGTTAGGGTTAGGGTTAGGGTTAGGGTTAGGGTTAGGGTTAGGGTTAGGGTTAGGGTTAGGGTTAGGGTTAGGGTTAGGGTTAGGGTTAGGGTTAGGGTTAGGGTTAGGGTTAGGGTTAGGGTTAGGGTTAGGGTTAGGGTTAGGGTTAGGGTTAGGGTTAGGGTTAGGGTTAGGGTTAGGGTTAGGGTTAGGGTTAGGGTTAGGGTTAGGGTTAGGGTTAGGGTTAGGGTTAGGGTTAGGGTTAGGGTTAGGGTTAGGGTTAGGGTTAGGGTTAGGGTTAGGGTTAGGGTTAGGGTTAGGGTTAGGGTTAGGGTTAGGGTTAGGGTTAGGGTTAGGGTTAGGGTTAGGGTTAGGGTTAGGGTTAGGGTTAGGGTTAGGGTTAGGGTTAGGGTTAGGGTTAGGGTTAGGGTTAGGGTTAGGGTTAGGGTTAGGGTTAGGGTTAGGGTTAGGGTTAGGGTTAGGGTTAGGGTTAGGGTTAGGGTTAGGGTTAGGGTTAGGGTTAGGGTTAGGGTTAGGGTTAGGGTTAGGGTTAGGGTTAGGGTTAGGGTTAGGGTTAGGGTTAGGGTTAGGGTTAGGGTTAGGGTTAGGGTTAGGGTTAGGGTTAGGGTTAGGGTTAGGGTTAGGGTTAGGGTTAGGGTTAGGGTTAGGGTTAGGGTTAGGGTTAGGGTTAGGGTTAGGGTTAGGGTTAGGGTTAGGGTTAGGGTTAGGGTTAGGGTTAGGGTTAGGGTTAGGGTTAGGGTTAGGGTTAGGGTTAGGGTTAGGGTTAGGGTTAGGGTTAGGGTTAGGGTTAGGGTTAGGGTTAGGGTTAGGGTTAGGGTTAGGGTTAGGGTTAGGGTTAGGGTTAGGGTTAGGGTTAGGGTTAGGGTTAGGGTTAGGGTTAGGGTTAGGGTTAGGGTTAGGGTTAGGGTTAGGGTTAGGGTTAGGGTTAGGGTTAGGGTTAGGGTTAGGGTTAGGGTTAGGGTTAGGGTTAGGGTTAGGGTTAGGGTTAGGGTTAGGGTTAGGGTTAGGGTTAGGGTTAGGGTTAGGGTTAGGGTTAGGGTTAGGGTTAGGGTTAGGGTTAGGGTTAGGGTTAGGGTTAGGGTTAGGGTTAGGGTTAGGGTTAGGGTTAGGGTTAGGGTTAGGGTTAGGGTTAGGGTTAGGGTTAGGGTTAGGGTTAGGGTTAGGGTTAGGGTTAGGGTTAGGGTTAGGGTTAGGGTTAGGGTTAGGGTTAGGGTTAGGGTTAGGGTTAGGGTTAGGGTTAGGGTTAGGGTTAGGGTTAGGGTTAGGGTTAGGGTTAGGGTTAGGGTTAGGGTTAGGGTTAGGGTTAGGGTTAGGGTTAGGGTTAGGGTTAGGGTTAGGGTTAGGGTTAGGGTTAGGGTTAGGGTTAGGGTTAGGGTTAGGGTTAGGGTTAGGGTTAGGGTTAGGGTTAGGGTTAGGGTTAGGGTTAGGGTTAGGGTTAGGGTTAGGGTTAGGGTTAGGGTTAGGGTTAGGGTTAGGGTTAGGGTTAGGGTTAGGGTTAGGGTTAGGGTTAGGGTTAGGGTTAGGGTTAGGGTTAGGGTTAGGGTTAGGGTTAGGGTTAGGGTTAGGGTTAGGGTTAGGGTTAGGGTTAGGGTTAGGGTTAGGGTTAGGGTTAGGGTTAGGGTTAGGGTTAGGGTTAGGGTTAGGGTTAGGGTTAGGGTTAGGGTTAGGGTTAGGGTTAGGGTTAGGGTTAGGGTTAGGGTTAGGGTTAGGGTTAGGGTTAGGGTTAGGGTTAGGGTTAGGGTTAGGGTTAGGGTTAGGGTTAGGGTTAGGGTTAGGGTTAGGGTTAGGGTTAGGGTTAGGGTTAGGGTTAGGGTTAGGGTTAGGGTTAGGGTTAGGGTTAGGGTTAGGGTTAGGGTTAGGGTTAGGGTTAGGGTTAGGGTTAGGGTTAGGGTTAGGGTTAGGGTTAGGGTTAGGGTTAGGGTTAGGGTTAGGGTTAGGGTTAGGGTTAGGGTTAGGGTTAGGGTTAGGGTTAGGGTTAGGGTTAGGGTTAGGGTTAGGGTTAGGGTTAGGGTTAGGGTTAGGGTTAGGGTTAGGGTTAGGGTTAGGGTTAGGGTTAGGGTTAGGGTTAGGGTTAGGGTTAGGGTTAGGGTTAGGGTTAGGGTTAGGGTTAGGGTTAGGGTTAGGGTTAGGGTTAGGGTTAGGGTTAGGGTTAGGGTTAGGGTTAGGGTTAGGGTTAGGGTTAGGGTTAGGGTTAGGGTTAGGGTTAGGGTTAGGGTTAGGGTTAGGGTTAGGGTTAGGGTTAGGGTTAGGGTTAGGGTTAGGGTTAGGGTTAGGGTTAGGGTTAGGGTTAGGGTTAGGGTTAGGGTTAGGGTTAGGGTTAGGGTTAGGGTTAGGGTTAGGGTTAGGGTTAGGGTTAGGGTTAGGGTTAGGGTTAGGGTTAGGGTTAGGGTTAGGGTTAGGGTTAGGGTTAGGGTTAGGGTTAGGGTTAGGGTTAGGGTTAGGGTTAGGGTTAGGGTTAGGGTTAGGGTTAGGGTTAGGGTTAGGGTTAGGGTTAGGGTTAGGGTTAGGGTTAGGGTTAGGGTTAGGGTTAGGGTTAGGGTTAGGGTTAGGGTTAGGGTTAGGGTTAGGGTTAGGGTTAGGGTTAGGGTTAGGGTTAGGGTTAGGGTTAGGGTTAGGGTTAGGGTTAGGGTTAGGGTTAGGGTTAGGGTTAGGGTTAGGGTTAGGGTTAGGGTTAGGGTTAGGGTTAGGGTTAGGGTTAGGGTTAGGGTTAGGGTTAGGGTTAGGGTTAGGGTTAGGGTTAGGGTTAGGGTTAGGGTTAGGGTTAGGGTTAGGGTTAGGGTTAGGGTTAGGGTTAGGGTTAGGGTTAGGGTTAGGGTTAGGGTTAGGGTTAGGGTTAGGGTTAGGGTTAGGGTTAGGGTTAGGGTTAGGGTTAGGGTTAGGGTTAGGGTTAGGGTTAGGGTTAGGGTTAGGGTTAGGGTTAGGGTTAGGGTTAGGGTTAGGGTTAGGGTTAGGGTTAGGGTTAGGGTTAGGGTTAGGGTTAGGGTTAGGGTTAGGGTTAGGGTTAGGGTTAGGGTTAGGGTTAGGGTTAGGGTTAGGGTTAGGGTTAGGGTTAGGGTTAGGGTTAGGGTTAGGGTTAGGGTTAGGGTTAGGGTTAGGGTTAGGGTTAGGGTTAGGGTTAGGGTTAGGGTTAGGGTTAGGGTTAGGGTTAGGGTTAGGGTTAGGGTTAGGGTTAGGGTTAGGGTTAGGGTTAGGGTTAGGGTTAGGGTTAGGGTTAGGGTTAGGGTTAGGGTTAGGGTTAGGGTTAGGGTTAGGGTTAGGGTTAGGGTTAGGGTTAGGGTTAGGGTTAGGGTTAGGGTTAGGGTTAGGGTTAGGGTTAGGGTTAGGGTTAGGGTTAGGGTTAGGGTTAGGGTTAGGGTTAGGGTTAGGGTTAGGGTTAGGGTTAGGGTTAGGGTTAGGGTTAGGGTTAGGGTTAGGGTTAGGGTTAGGGTTAGGGTTAGGGTTAGGGTTAGGGTTAGGGTTAGGGTTAGGGTTAGGGTTAGGGTTAGGGTTAGGGTTAGGGTTAGGGTTAGGGTTAGGGTTAGGGTTAGGGTTAGGGTTAGGGTTAGGGTTAGGGTTAGGGTTAGGGTTAGGGTTAGGGTTAGGGTTAGGGTTAGGGTTAGGGTTAGGGTTAGGGTTAGGGTTAGGGTTAGGGTTAGGGTTAGGGTTAGGGTTAGGGTTAGGGTTAGGGTTAGGGTTAGGGTTAGGGTTAGGGTTAGGGTTAGGGTTAGGGTTAGGGTTAGGGTTAGGGTTAGGGTTAGGGTTAGGGTTAGGGTTAGGGTTAGGGTTAGGGTTAGGGTTAGGGTTAGGGTTAGGGTTAGGGTTAGGGTTAGGGTTAGGGTTAGGGTTAGGGTTAGGGTTAGGGTTAGGGTTAGGGTTAGGGTTAGGGTTAGGGTTAGGGTTAGGGTTAGGGTTAGGGTTAGGGTTAGGGTTAGGGTTAGGGTTAGGGTTAGGGTTAGGGTTAGGGTTAGGGTTAGGGTTAGGGTTAGGGTTAGGGTTAGGGTTAGGGTTAGGGTTAGGGTTAGGGTTAGGGTTAGGGTTAGGGTTAGGGTTAGGGTTAGGGTTAGGGTTAGGGTTAGGGTTAGGGTTAGGGTTAGGGTTAGGGTTAGGGTTAGGGTTAGGGTTAGGGTTAGGGTTAGGGTTAGGGTTAGGGTTAGGGTTAGGGTTAGGGTTAGGGTTAGGGTTAGGGTTAGGGTTAGGGTTAGGGTTAGGGTTAGGGTTAGGGTTAGGGTTAGGGTTAGGGTTAGGGTTAGGGTTAGGGTTAGGGTTAGGGTTAGGGTTAGGGTTAGGGTTAGGGTTAGGGTTAGGGTTAGGGTTAGGGTTAGGGTTAGGGTTAGGGTTAGGGTTAGGGTTAGGGTTAGGGTTAGGGTTAGGGTTAGGGTTAGGGTTAGGGTTAGGGTTAGGGTTAGGGTTAGGGTTAGGGTTAGGGTTAGGGTTAGGGTTAGGGTTAGGGTTAGGGTTAGGGTTAGGGTTAGGGTTAGGGTTAGGGTTAGGGTTAGGGTTAGGGTTAGGGTTAGGGTTAGGGTTAGGGTTAGGGTTAGGGTTAGGGTTAGGGTTAGGGTTAGGGTTAGGGTTAGGGTTAGGGTTAGGGTTAGGGTTAGGGTTAGGGTTAGGGTTAGGGTTAGGGTTAGGGTTAGGGTTAGGGTTAGGGTTAGGGTTAGGGTTAGGGTTAGGGTTAGGGTTAGGGTTAGGGTTAGGGTTAGGGTTAGGGTTAGGGTTAGGGTTAGGGTTAGGGTTAGGGTTAGGGTTAGGGTTAGGGTTAGGGTTAGGGTTAGGGTTAGGGTTAGGGTTAGGGTTAGGGTTAGGGTTAGGGTTAGGGTTAGGGTTAGGGTTAGGGTTAGGGTTAGGGTTAGGGTTAGGGTTAGGGTTAGGGTTAGGGTTAGGGTTAGGGTTAGGGTTAGGGTTAGGGTTAGGGTTAGGGTTAGGGTTAGGGTTAGGGTTAGGGTTAGGGTTAGGGTTAGGGTTAGGGTTAGGGTTAGGGTTAGGGTTAGGGTTAGGGTTAGGGTTAGGGTTAGGGTTAGGGTTAGGGTTAGGGTTAGGGTTAGGGTTAGGGTTAGGGTTAGGGTTAGGGTTAGGGTTAGGGTTAGGGTTAGGGTTAGGGTTAGGGTTAGGGTTAGGGTTAGGGTTAGGGTTAGGGTTAGGGTTAGGGTTAGGGTTAGGGTTAGGGTTAGGGTTAGGGTTAGGGTTAGGGTTAGGGTTAGGGTTAGGGTTAGGGTTAGGGTTAGGGTTAGGGTTAGGGTTAGGGTTAGGGTTAGGGTTAGGGTTAGGGTTAGGGTTAGGGTTAGGGTTAGGGTTAGGGTTAGGGTTAGGGTTAGGGTTAGGGTTAGGGTTAGGGTTAGGGTTAGGGTTAGGGTTAGGGTTAGGGTTAGGGTTAGGGTTAGGGTTAGGGTTAGGGTTAGGGTTAGGGTTAGGGTTAGGGTTAGGGTTAGGGTTAGGGTTAGGGTTAGGGTTAGGGTTAGGGTTAGGGTTAGGGTTAGGGTTAGGGTTAGGGTTAGGGTTAGGGTTAGGGTTAGGGTTAGGGTTAGGGTTAGGGTTAGGGTTAGGGTTAGGGTTAGGGTTAGGGTTAGGGTTAGGGTTAGGGTTAGGGTTAGGGTTAGGGTTAGGGTTAGGGTTAGGGTTAGGGTTAGGGTTAGGGTTAGGGTTAGGGTTAGGGTTAGGGTTAGGGTTAGGGTTAGGGTTAGGGTTAGGGTTAGGGTTAGGGTTAGGGTTAGGGTTAGGGTTAGGGTTAGGGTTAGGGTTAGGGTTAGGGTTAGGGTTAGGGTTAGGGTTAGGGTTAGGGTTAGGGTTAGGGTTAGGGTTAGGGTTAGGGTTAGGGTTAGGGTTAGGGTTAGGGTTAGGGTTAGGGTTAGGGTTAGGGTTAGGGTTAGGGTTAGGGTTAGGGTTAGGGTTAGGGTTAGGGTTAGGGTTAGGGTTAGGGTTAGGGTTAGGGTTAGGGTTAGGGTTAGGGTTAGGGTTAGGGTTAGGGTTAGGGTTAGGGTTAGGGTTAGGGTTAGGGTTAGGGTTAGGGTTAGGGTTAGGGTTAGGGTTAGGGTTAGGGTTAGGGTTAGGGTTAGGGTTAGGGTTAGGGTTAGGGTTAGGGTTAGGGTTAGGGTTAGGGTTAGGGTTAGGGTTAGGGTTAGGGTTAGGGTTAGGGTTAGGGTTAGGGTTAGGGTTAGGGTTAGGGTTAGGGTTAGGGTTAGGGTTAGGGTTAGGGTTAGGGTTAGGGTTAGGGTTAGGGTTAGGGTTAGGGTTAGGGTTAGGGTTAGGGTTAGGGTTAGGGTTAGGGTTAGGGTTAGGGTTAGGGTTAGGGTTAGGGTTAGGGTTAGGGTTAGGGTTAGGGTTAGGGTTAGGGTTAGGGTTAGGGTTAGGGTTAGGGTTAGGGTTAGGGTTAGGGTTAGGGTTAGGGTTAGGGTTAGGGTTAGGGTTAGGGTTAGGGTTAGGGTTAGGGTTAGGGTTAGGGTTAGGGTTAGGGTTAGGGTTAGGGTTAGGGTTAGGGTTAGGGTTAGGGTTAGGGTTAGGGTTAGGGTTAGGGTTAGGGTTAGGGTTAGGGTTAGGGTTAGGGTTAGGGTTAGGGTTAGGGTTAGGGTTAGGGTTAGGGTTAGGGTTAGGGTTAGGGTTAGGGTTAGGGTTAGGGTTAGGGTTAGGGTTAGGGTTAGGGTTAGGGTTAGGGTTAGGGTTAGGGTTAGGGTTAGGGTTAGGGTTAGGGTTAGGGTTAGGGTTAGGGTTAGGGTTAGGGTTAGGGTTAGGGTTAGGGTTAGGGTTAGGGTTAGGGTTAGGGTTAGGGTTAGGGTTAGGGTTAGGGTTAGGGTTAGGGTTAGGGTTAGGGTTAGGGTTAGGGTTAGGGTTAGGGTTAGGGTTAGGGTTAGGGTTAGGGTTAGGGTTAGGGTTAGGGTTAGGGTTAGGGTTAGGGTTAGGGTTAGGGTTAGGGTTAGGGTTAGGGTTAGGGTTAGGGTTAGGGTTAGGGTTAGGGTTAGGGTTAGGGTTAGGGTTAGGGTTAGGGTTAGGGTTAGGGTTAGGGTTAGGGTTAGGGTTAGGGTTAGGGTTAGGGTTAGGGTTAGGGTTAGGGTTAGGGTTAGGGTTAGGGTTAGGGTTAGGGTTAGGGTTAGGGTTAGGGTTAGGGTTAGGGTTAGGGTTAGGGTTAGGGTTAGGGTTAGGGTTAGGGTTAGGGTTAGGGTTAGGGTTAGGGTTAGGGTTAGGGTTAGGGTTAGGGTTAGGGTTAGGGTTAGGGTTAGGGTTAGGGTTAGGGTTAGGGTTAGGGTTAGGGTTAGGGTTAGGGTTAGGGTTAGGGTTAGGGTTAGGGTTAGGGTTAGGGTTAGGGTTAGGGTTAGGGTTAGGGTTAGGGTTAGGGTTAGGGTTAGGGTTAGGGTTAGGGTTAGGGTTAGGGTTAGGGTTAGGGTTAGGGTTAGGGTTAGGGTTAGGGTTAGGGTTAGGGTTAGGGTTAGGGTTAGGGTTAGGGTTAGGGTTAGGGTTAGGGTTAGGGTTAGGGTTAGGGTTAGGGTTAGGGTTAGGGTTAGGGTTAGGGTTAGGGTTAGGGTTAGGGTTAGGGTTAGGGTTAGGGTTAGGGTTAGGGTTAGGGTTAGGGTTAGGGTTAGGGTTAGGGTTAGGGTTAGGGTTAGGGTTAGGGTTAGGGTTAGGGTTAGGGTTAGGGTTAGGGTTAGGGTTAGGGTTAGGGTTAGGGTTAGGGTTAGGGTTAGGGTTAGGGTTAGGGTTAGGGTTAGGGTTAGGGTTAGGGTTAGGGTTAGGGTTAGGGTTAGGGTTAGGGTTAGGGTTAGGGTTAGGGTTAGGGTTAGGGTTAGGGTTAGGGTTAGGGTTAGGGTTAGGGTTAGGGTTAGGGTTAGGGTTAGGGTTAGGGTTAGGGTTAGGGTTAGGGTTAGGGTTAGGGTTAGGGTTAGGGTTAGGGTTAGGGTTAGGGTTAGGGTTAGGGTTAGGGTTAGGGTTAGGGTTAGGGTTAGGGTTAGGGTTAGGGTTAGGGTTAGGGTTAGGGTTAGGGTTAGGGTTAGGGTTAGGGTTAGGGTTAGGGTTAGGGTTAGGGTTAGGGTTAGGGTTAGGGTTAGGGTTAGGGTTAGGGTTAGGGTTAGGGTTAGGGTTAGGGTTAGGGTTAGGGTTAGGGTTAGGGTTAGGGTTAGGGTTAGGGTTAGGGTTAGGGTTAGGGTTAGGGTTAGGGTTAGGGTTAGGGTTAGGGTTAGGGTTAGGGTTAGGGTTAGGGTTAGGGTTAGGGTTAGGGTTAGGGTTAGGGTTAGGGTTAGGGTTAGGGTTAGGGTTAGGGTTAGGGTTAGGGTTAGGGTTAGGGTTAGGGTTAGGGTTAGGGTTAGGGTTAGGGTTAGGGTTAGGGTTAGGGTTAGGGTTAGGGTTAGGGTTAGGGTTAGGGTTAGGGTTAGGGTTAGGGTTAGGGTTAGGGTTAGGGTTAGGGTTAGGGTTAGGGTTAGGGTTAGGGTTAGGGTTAGGGTTAGGGTTAGGGTTAGGGTTAGGGTTAGGGTTAGGGTTAGGGTTAGGGTTAGGGTTAGGGTTAGGGTTAGGGTTAGGGTTAGGGTTAGGGTTAGGGTTAGGGTTAGGGTTAGGGTTAGGGTTAGGGTTAGGGTTAGGGTTAGGGTTAGGGTTAGGGTTAGGGTTAGGGTTAGGGTTAGGGTTAGGGTTAGGGTTAGGGTTAGGGTTAGGGTTAGGGTTAGGGTTAGGGTTAGGGTTAGGGTTAGGGTTAGGGTTAGGGTTAGGGTTAGGGTTAGGGTTAGGGTTAGGGTTAGGGTTAGGGTTAGGGTTAGGGTTAGGGTTAGGGTTAGGGTTAGGGTTAGGGTTAGGGTTAGGGTTAGGGTTAGGGTTAGGGTTAGGGTTAGGGTTAGGGTTAGGGTTAGGGTTAGGGTTAGGGTTAGGGTTAGGGTTAGGGTTAGGGTTAGGGTTAGGGTTAGGGTTAGGGTTAGGGTTAGGGTTAGGGTTAGGGTTAGGGTTAGGGTTAGGGTTAGGGTTAGGGTTAGGGTTAGGGTTAGGGTTAGGGTTAGGGTTAGGGTTAGGGTTAGGGTTAGGGTTAGGGTTAGGGTTAGGGTTAGGGTTAGGGTTAGGGTTAGGGTTAGGGTTAGGGTTAGGGTTAGGGTTAGGGTTAGGGTTAGGGTTAGGGTTAGGGTTAGGGTTAGGGTTAGGGTTAGGGTTAGGGTTAGGGTTAGGGTTAGGGTTAGGGTTAGGGTTAGGGTTAGGGTTAGGGTTAGGGTTAGGGTTAGGGTTAGGGTTAGGGTTAGGGTTAGGGTTAGGGTTAGGGTTAGGGTTAGGGTTAGGGTTAGGGTTAGGGTTAGGGTTAGGGTTAGGGTTAGGGTTAGGGTTAGGGTTAGGGTTAGGGTTAGGGTTAGGGTTAGGGTTAGGGTTAGGGTTAGGGTTAGGGTTAGGGTTAGGGTTAGGGTTAGGGTTAGGGTTAGGGTTAGGGTTAGGGTTAGGGTTAGGGTTAGGGTTAGGGTTAGGGTTAGGGTTAGGGTTAGGGTTAGGGTTAGGGTTAGGGTTAGGGTTAGGGTTAGGGTTAGGGTTAGGGTTAGGGTTAGGGTTAGGGTTAGGGTTAGGGTTAGGGTTAGGGTTAGGGTTAGGGTTAGGGTTAGGGTTAGGGTTAGGGTTAGGGTTAGGGTTAGGGTTAGGGTTAGGGTTAGGGTTAGGGTTAGGGTTAGGGTTAGGGTTAGGGTTAGGGTTAGGGTTAGGGTTAGGGTTAGGGTTAGGGTTAGGGTTAGGGTTAGGGTTAGGGTTAGGGTTAGGGTTAGGGTTAGGGTTAGGGTTAGGGTTAGGGTTAGGGTTAGGGTTAGGGTTAGGGTTAGGGTTAGGGTTAGGGTTAGGGTTAGGGTTAGGGTTAGGGTTAGGGTTAGGGTTAGGGTTAGGGTTAGGGTTAGGGTTAGGGTTAGGGTTAGGGTTAGGGTTAGGGTTAGGGTTAGGGTTAGGGTTAGGGTTAGGGTTAGGGTTAGGGTTAGGGTTAGGGTTAGGGTTAGGGTTAGGGTTAGGGTTAGGGTTAGGGTTAGGGTTAGGGTTAGGGTTAGGGTTAGGGTTAGGGTTAGGGTTAGGGTTAGGGTTAGGGTTAGGGTTAGGGTTAGGGTTAGGGTTAGGGTTAGGGTTAGGGTTAGGGTTAGGGTTAGGGTTAGGGTTAGGGTTAGGGTTAGGGTTAGGGTTAGGGTTAGGGTTAGGGTTAGGGTTAGGGTTAGGGTTAGGGTTAGGGTTAGGGTTAGGGTTAGGGTTAGGGTTAGGGTTAGGGTTAGGGTTAGGGTTAGGGTTAGGGTTAGGGTTAGGGTTAAGGGTTAGGGTTAGGGTTAGGGTTAGGGTTAGGGTTAGGGTTAGGGTTAGGGTTAGGGTTAGGGTTAGGGTTAGGGTTAGGGTTAGGGTTAGGGTTAGGGTTAGGGTTAGGGTTAGGGTTAGGGTTAGGGTTAGGGTTAGGGTTAGGGTTAGGGTTAGGGTTAGGGTTAGGGTTAGGGTTAGGGTTAGGGTTAGGGTTAGGGTTAGGGTTAGGGTTAGGGTTAGGGTTAGGGTTAGGGTTAGGGTTAGGGTTAGGGTTAGGGTTAGGGTTAGGGTTAGGGTTAGGGTTAGGGTTAGGGTTAGGGTTAGGGTTAGGGTTAGGGTTAGGGTTAGGGTTAGGGTTAGGGTTAGGGTTAGGGTTAGGGTTAGGGTTAGGGTTAGGGTTAGGGTTAGGGTTAGGGTTAGGGTTAGGGTTAGGGTTAGGGTTAGGGTTAGGGTTAGGGTTAGGGTTAGGGTTAGGGTTAGGGTTAGGGTTAGGGTTAGGGTTAGGGTTAGGGTTAGGGTTAGGGTTAGGGTTAGGGTTAGGGTTAGGGTTAGGGTTAGGGTTAGGGTTAGGGTTAGGGTTAGGGTTAGGGTTAGGGTTAGGGTTAGGGTTAGGGTTAGGGTTAGGGTTAGGGTTAGGGTTAGGGTTAGGGTTAGGGTTAGGGTTAGGGTTAGGGTTAGGGTTAGGGTTAGGGTTAGGGTTAGGGTTAGGGTTAGGGTTAGGGTTAGGGTTAGGGTTAGGGTTAGGGTTAGGGTTAGGGTTAGGGTTAGGGTTAGGGTTAGGGTTAGGGTTAGGGTTAGGGTTAGGGTTAGGGTTAGGGTTAGGGTTAGGGTTAGGGTTAGGGTTAGGGTTAGGGTTAGGGTTAGGGTTAGGGTTAGGGTTAGGGTTAGGGTTAGGGTTAGGGTTAGGGTTAGGGTTAGGGTTAGGGTTAGGGTTAGGGTTAGGGTTAGGGTTAGGGTTAGGGTTAGGGTTAGGGTTAGGGTTAGGGTTAGGGTTAGGGTTAGGGTTAGGGTTAGGGTTAGGGTTAGGGTTAGGGTTAGGGTTAGGGTTAGGGTTAGGGTTAGGGTTAGGGTTAGGGTTAGGGTTAGGGTTAGGGTTAGGGTTAGGGTTAGGGTTAGGGTTAGGGTTAGGGTTAGGGTTAGGGTTAGGGTTAGGGTTAGGGTTAGGGTTAGGGTTAGGGTTAGGGTTAGGGTTAGGGTTAGGGTTAGGGTTAGGGTTAGGGTTAGGGTTAGGGTTAGGGTTAGGGTTAGGGTTAGGGTTAGGGTTAGGGTTAGGGTTAGGGTTAGGGTTAGGGTTAGGGTTAGGGTTAGGGTTAGGGTTAGGGTTAGGGTTAGGGTTAGGGTTAGGGTTAGGGTTAGGGTTAGGGTTAGGGTTAGGGTTAGGGTTAGGGTTAGGGTTAGGGTTAGGGTTAGGGTTAGGGTTAGGGTTAGGGTTAGGGTTAGGGTTAGGGTTAGGGTTAGGGTTAGGGTTAGGGTTAGGGTTAGGGTTAGGGTTAGGGTTAGGGTTAGGGTTAGGGTTAGGGTTAGGGTTAGGGTTAGGGTTAGGGTTAGGGTTAGGGTTAGGGTTAGGGTTAGGGTTAGGGTTAGGGTTAGGGTTAGGGTTAGGGTTAGGGTTAGGGTTAGGGTTAGGGTTAGGGTTAGGGTTAGGGTTAGGGTTAGGGTTAGGGTTAGGGTTAGGGTTAGGGTTAGGGTTAGGGTTAGGGTTAGGGTTAGGGTTAGGGTTAGGGTTAGGGTTAGGGTTAGGGTTAGGGTTAGGGTTAGGGTTAGGGTTAGGGTTAGGGTTAGGGTTAGGGTTAGGGTTAGGGTTAGGGTTAGGGTTAGGGTTAGGGTTAGGGTTAGGGTTAGGGTTAGGGTTAGGGTTAGGGTTAGGGTTAGGGTTAGGGTTAGGGTTAGGGTTAGGGTTAGGGTTAGGGTTAGGGTTAGGGTTAGGGTTAGGGTTAGGGTTAGGGTTAGGGTTAGGGTTAGGGTTAGGGTTAGGGTTAGGGTTAGGGTTAGGGTTAGGGTTAGGGTTAGGGTTAGGGTTAGGGTTAGGGTTAGGGTTAGGGTTAGGGTTAGGGTTAGGGTTAGGGTTAGGGTTAGGGTTAGGGTTAGGGTTAGGGTTAGGGTTAGGGTTAGGGTTAGGGTTAGGGTTAGGGTTAGGGTTAGGGTTAGGGTTAGGGTTAGGGTTAGGGTTAGGGTTAGGGTTAGGGTTAGGGTTAGGGTTAGGGTTAGGGTTAGGGTTAGGGTTAGGGTTAGGGTTAGGGTTAGGGTTAGGGTTAGGGTTAGGGTTAGGGTTAGGGTTAGGGTTAGGGTTAGGGTTAGGGTTAGGGTTAGGGTTAGGGTTAGGGTTAGGGTTAGGGTTAGGGTTAGGGTTAGGGTTAGGGTTAGGGTTAGGGTTAGGGTTAGGGTTAGGGTTAGGGTTAGGGTTAGGGTTAGGGTTAGGGTTAGGGTTAGGGTTAGGGTTAGGGTTAGGGTTAGGGTTAGGGTTAGGGTTAGGGTTAGGGTTAGGGTTAGGGTTAGGGTTAGGGTTAGGGTTAGGGTTAGGGTTAGGGTTAGGGTTAGGGTTAGGGTTAGGGTTAGGGTTAGGGTTAGGGTTAGGGTTAGGGTTAGGGTTAGGGTTAGGGTTAGGGTTAGGGTTAGGGTTAGGGTTAGGGTTAGGGTTAGGGTTAGGGTTAGGGTTAGGGTTAGGGTTAGGGTTAGGGTTAGGGTTAGGGTTAGGGTTAGGGTTAGGGTTAGGGTTAGGGTTAGGGTTAGGGTTAGGGTTAGGGTTAGGGTTAGGGTTAGGGTTAGGGTTAGGGTTAGGGTTAGGGTTAGGGTTAGGGTTAGGGTTAGGGTTAGGGTTAGGGTTAGGGTTAGGGTTAGGGTTAGGGTTAGGGTTAGGGTTAGGGTTAGGGTTAGGGTTAGGGTTAGGGTTAGGGTTAGGGTTAGGGTTAGGGTTAGGGTTAGGGTTAGGGTTAGGGTTAGGGTTAGGGTTAGGGTTAGGGTTAGGGTTAGGGTTAGGGTTAGGGTTAGGGTTAGGGTTAGGGTTAGGGTTAGGGTTAGGGTTAGGGTTAGGGTTAGGGTTAGGGTTAGGGTTAGGGTTAGGGTTAGGGTTAGGGTTAGGGTTAGGGTTAGGGTTAGGGTTAGGGTTAGGGTTAGGGTTAGGGTTAGGGTTAGGGTTAGGGTTAGGGTTAGGGTTAGGGTTAGGGTTAGGGTTAGGGTTAGGGTTAGGGTTAGGGTTAGGGTTAGGGTTAGGGTTAGGGTTAGGGTTAGGGTTAGGGTTAGGGTTAGGGTTAGGGTTAGGGTTAGGGTTAGGGTTAGGGTTAGGGTTAGGGTTAGGGTTAGGGTTAGGGTTAGGGTTAGGGTTAGGGTTAGGGTTAGGGTTAGGGTTAGGGTTAGGGTTAGGGTTAGGGTTAGGGTTAGGGTTAGGGTTAGGGTTAGGGTTAGGGTTAGGGTTAGGGTTAGGGTTAGGGTTAGGGTTAGGGTTAGGGTTAGGGTTAGGGTTAGGGTTAGGGTTAGGGTTAGGGTTAGGGTTAGGGTTAGGGTTAGGGTTAGGGTTAGGGTTAGGGTTAGGGTTAGGGTTAGGGTTAGGGTTAGGGTTAGGGTTAGGGTTAGGGTTAGGGTTAGGGTTAGGGTTAGGGTTAGGGTTAGGGTTAGGGTTAGGGTTAGGGTTAGGGTTAGGGTTAGGGTTAGGGTTAGGGTTAGGGTTAGGGTTAGGGTTAGGGTTAGGGTTAGGGTTAGGGTTAGGGTTAGGGTTAGGGTTAGGGTTAGGGTTAGGGTTAGGGTTAGGGTTAGGGTTAGGGTTAGGGTTAGGGTTAGGGTTAGGGTTAGGGTTAGGGTTAGGGTTAGGGTTAGGGTTAGGGTTAGGGTTAGGGTTAGGGTTAGGGTTAGGGTTAGGGTTAGGGTTAGGGTTAGGGTTAGGGTTAGGGTTAGGGTTAGGGTTAGGGTTAGGGTTAGGGTTAGGGTTAGGGTTAGGGTTAGGGTTAGGGTTAGGGTTAGGGTTAGGGTTAGGGTTAGGGTTAGGGTTAGGGTTAGGGTTAGGGTTAGGGTTAGGGTTAGGGTTAGGGTTAGGGTTAGGGTTAGGGTTAGGGTTAGGGTTAGGGTTAGGGTTAGGGTTAGGGTTAGGGTTAGGGTTAGGGTTAGGGTTAGGGTTAGGGTTAGGGTTAGGGTTAGGGTTAGGGTTAGGGTTAGGGTTAGGGTTAGGGTTAGGGTTAGGGTTAGGGTTAGGGTTAGGGTTAGGGTTAGGGTTAGGGTTAGGGTTAGGGTTAGGGTTAGGGTTAGGGTTAGGGTTAGGGTTAGGGTTAGGGTTAGGGTTAGGGTTAGGGTTAGGGTTAGGGTTAGGGTTAGGGTTAGGGTTAGGGTTAGGGTTAGGGTTAGGGTTAGGGTTAGGGTTAGGGTTAGGGTTAGGGTTAGGGTTAGGGTTAGGGTTAGGGTTAGGGTTAGGGTTAGGGTTAGGGTTAGGGTTAGGGTTAGGGTTAGGGTTAGGGTTAGGGTTAGGGTTAGGGTTAGGGTTAGGGTTAGGGTTAGGGTTAGGGTTAGGGTTAGGGTTAGGGTTAGGGTTAGGGTTAGGGTTAGGGTTAGGGTTAGGGTTAGGGTTAGGGTTAGGGTTAGGGTTAGGGTTAGGGTTAGGGTTAGGGTTAGGGTTAGGGTTAGGGTTAGGGTTAGGGTTAGGGTTAGGGTTAGGGTTAGGGTTAGGGTTAGGGTTAGGGTTAGGGTTAGGGTTAGGGTTAGGGTTAGGGTTAGGGTTAGGGTTAGGGTTAGGGTTAGGGTTAGGGTTAGGGTTAGGGTTAGGGTTAGGGTTAGGGTTAGGGTTAGGGTTAGGGTTAGGGTTAGGGTTAGGGTTAGGGTTAGGGTTAGGGTTAGGGTTAGGGTTAGGGTTAGGGTTAGGGTTAGGGTTAGGGTTAGGGTTAGGGTTAGGGTTAGGGTTAGGGTTAGGGTTAGGGTTAGGGTTAGGGTTAGGGTTAGGGTTAGGGTTAGGGTTAGGGTTAGGGTTAGGGTTAGGGTTAGGGTTAGGGTTAGGGTTAGGGTTAGGGTTAGGGTTAGGGTTAGGGTTAGGGTTAGGGTTAGGGTTAGGGTTAGGGTTAGGGTTAGGGTTAGGGTTAGGGTTAGGGTTAGGGTTAGGGTTAGGGTTAGGGTTAGGGTTAGGGTTAGGGTTAGGGTTAGGGTTAGGGTTAGGGTTAGGGTTAGGGTTAGGGTTAGGGTTAGGGTTAGGGTTAGGGTTAGGGTTAGGGTTAGGGTTAGGGTTAGGGTTAGGGTTAGGGTTAGGGTTAGGGTTAGGGTTAGGGTTAGGGTTAGGGTTAGGGTTAGGGTTAGGGTTAGGGTTAGGGTTAGGGTTAGGGTTAGGGTTAGGGTTAGGGTTAGGGTTAGGGTTAGGGTTAGGGTTAGGGTTAGGGTTAGGGTTAGGGTTAGGGTTAGGGTTAGGGTTAGGGTTAGGGTTAGGGTTAGGGTTAGGGTTAGGGTTAGGGTTAGGGTTAGGGTTAGGGTTAGGGTTAGGGTTAGGGTTAGGGTTAGGGTTAGGGTTAGGGTTAGGGTTAGGGTTAGGGTTAGGGTTAGGGTTAGGGTTAGGGTTAGGGTTAGGGTTAGGGTTAGGGTTAGGGTTAGGGTTAGGGTTAGGGTTAGGGTTAGGGTTAGGGTTAGGGTTAGGGTTAGGGTTAGGGTTAGGGTTAGGGTTAGGGTTAGGGTTAGGGTTAGGGTTAGGGTTAGGGTTAGGGTTAGGGTTAGGGTTAGGGTTAGGGTTAGGGTTAGGGTTAGGGTTAGGGTTAGGGTTAGGGTTAGGGTTAGGGTTAGGGTTAGGGTTAGGGTTAGGGTTAGGGTTAGGGTTAGGGTTAGGGTTAGGGTTAGGGTTAGGGTTAGGGTTAGGGTTAGGGTTAGGGTTAGGGTTAGGGTTAGGGTTAGGGTTAGGGTTAGGGTTAGGGTTAGGGTTAGGGTTAGGGTTAGGGTTAGGGTTAGGGTTAGGGTTAGGGTTAGGGTTAGGGTTAGGGTTAGGGTTAGGGTTAGGGTTAGGGTTAGGGTTAGGGTTAGGGTTAGGGTTAGGGTTAGGGTTAGGGTTAGGGTTAGGGTTAGGGTTAGGGTTAGGGTTAGGGTTAGGGTTAGGGTTAGGGTTAGGGTTAGGGTTAGGGTTAGGGTTAGGGTTAGGGTTAGGGTTAGGGTTAGGGTTAGGGTTAGGGTTAGGGTTAGGGTTAGGGTTAGGGTTAGGGTTAGGGTTAGGGTTAGGGTTAGGGTTAGGGTTAGGGTTAGGGTTAGGGTTAGGGTTAGGGTTAGGGTTAGGGTTAGGGTTAGGGTTAGGGTTAGGGTTAGGGTTAGGGTTAGGGTTAGGGTTAGGGTTAGGGTTAGGGTTAGGGTTAGGGTTAGGGTTAGGGTTAGGGTTAGGGTTAGGGTTAGGGTTAGGGTTAGGGTTAGGGTTAGGGTTAGGGTTAGGGTTAGGGTTAGGGTTAGGGTTAGGGTTAGGGTTAGGGTTAGGGTTAGGGTTAGGGTTAGGGTTAGGGTTAGGGTTAGGGTTAGGGTTAGGGTTAGGGTTAGGGTTAGGGTTAGGGTTAGGGTTAGGGTTAGGGTTAGGGTTAGGGTTAGGGTTAGGGTTAGGGTTAGGGTTAGGGTTAGGGTTAGGGTTAGGGTTAGGGTTAGGGTTAGGGTTAGGGTTAGGGTTAGGGTTAGGGTTAGGGTTAGGGGTTAGGGTTAGGGTTAGGGTTAGGGTTAGGGTTAGGGTTAGGGTTAGGGTTAGGGTTAGGGTTAGGGTTAGGGTTAGGGTTAGGGTTAGGGTTAGGGTTAGGGTTAGGGTTAGGGTTAGGGTTAGGGTTAGGGTTAGGGTTAGGGTTAGGGTTAGGGTTAGGGTTAGGGTTAGGGTTAGGGTTAGGGTTAGGGTTAGGGTTAGGGTTAGGGTTAGGGTTAGGGTTAGGGTTAGGGTTAGGGTTAGGGTTAGGGTTAGGGTTAGGGTTAGGGTTAGGGTTAGGGTTAGGGTTAGGGTTAGGGTTAGGGTTAGGGTTAGGGTTAGGGTTAGGGTTAGGGTTAGGGTTAGGGTT
>NW_027601670.1:0-89737 GCF_053455715.1 Rhinoraja longicauda | reverse complement strand
ACTAGCTATCTATCTATCTGTCTATCTATCTCCCTATCTAGCTATCCACCTAGCTATATAGCTATTTAGTGTTGTAGGAATTTACCAAGCGAGCTATCTTATTATCTAGCTAGCTATATATTTAGCTATCTACCTAGTTATCTATCCTGTTGGCTAACAATCCACCTATCTAGCTATCCAGCTATCTAGCTAGCAGTCTAACGAGCTATCTAGTGATTTAATTATAGAGCTATCTATCCATTTATCTCTGTAGCAACGAATCTAGCTATTTGTTTCTTAAACTGCCTATCTAGCTATCTACCTACCACCTATTGCTACCTAGCTATCAAGCCATTTAGCCATGTCGTCATCTATCTATCTAGCTAGCTGCTAAGCTATCTAGCTATCTAGCCAGCTGGCCGTCAAGCTTGCTAGCCATCTACTCATCAAGCCATCTCGCCATCTGCCCATCCAGCCATCTGGCTTTATTCAGCTCGCCATCTACCCAGCGAGCCAGCTTCCCAGCTCCTCAATTTCCCAGGTAGCCGGCTAGCCTTCCAACCGTCTAGCCAGAAAGCCATTTAGCCATCTAGTCATCCAGCCATCTAGATATATAGCCGGCGTGAGCGATCTATCTGTCAATTTAGCTTGCAGGGTAGCTATCTACAAACCTAGATATGACTAGATTTCCCTCTGTGGGCCTCGCGAGAGAGGGAGCGCACCCCACAGAGAGCTGCCTATATCTCTAGCTAGCGATCTTGCAATCTAGTTATTCAGCTATCTACACATCCAGCTATCTAGCTTTCAAGTTATGCAATGTGGGTAGCTAGCTACCCAGGTAGCAAACTATGTTTCTATCTAGACAGCTAATATGCTCTCTGGCTGTCCATCCTATTGGCTAGAAATCTAGCTCACTGGTTATCCAGCCATCTAGTTATCACGCCAGCCAGCTACTACTGAATTCCAGTGAAGACAAGCCCAATCTTTACAAACTTTCCTCATATGACAGTTCCGCCATCCCGGGGATTATCCTCCGAACCTACCTCAATAACAAGGATGTCCTTCCATAAATTAGGAGTCCAAAACTGCACACAATACTCCAGTTGTGGTCTCACCAGGGCCCGATACAACTGCAGAAGGGCCTCTTTACTCCTATACTCAAATCCTCTCGTTATGAAGGCCAACATGCCATTAGCATTAGTGAAGGGTCTGAAGAAGGGTCTCGACCCGAAACGTCACCCATTCCTTCTCTCCCGAGATGCTGCCCGACCTGCTGAGTTACTCCAGCACTTTGTGAATAAATACCTGCGATTTGTACCAGCATCTGCAGTTATTTTCTTATATTAGCATTAGTGCGTTTTTCTGCTCTCATATTGCAGCTTTCCACAATTAACTAGAGCAGACCTCAACATCCAGACGATATGTTCACACCCAGTGTCGTCAGTCTGTTCCCCACCCTCCCTCTGTCTATTTCTCTGTGTGGAATCTTTCTCCTCACTTCCCATTTGTTCCGTCAGGACCTACATCCTGTCCTCCCGAACAGATAGACGGAACATCTCATTCCGACCCTCAGTCATACGCTATGCTACACAGCACATCCCATGTTCTCCCTGACAATCTCAGTGAAACCTTTACCTGTTTTATAATAATTCAGCTCCTTGTGCTCGACCTCACTGGGAGTAGGGCCGAAACGTCGAATTAGACCTGTTGCTTTCACAGACCTGCTTGACCAGCTGATTTCCTCCAAGATTGAAGATTCCAGGTTTAGTATCTCTATTCCCTTTTGATACGATTTTTTTTTTCTGGGTTGGTGAAGATATTTATTTTATCCTCTTCCATCACCTGTTGATCACTGTCCTTTGCCACGGTCTAAACTTACAGCGCGGAAACAGGCCCATCGGCCCATCGAGTCCGTACTAACCAGCGATTCCCGCGTATTAACTCAATCCTACATGCACTTGGCTCATACCAAGCCAATTAACCTACAAACCTGTAGGTCTTTGGAGTGTGGTAGGCAACCGACGATCTCGGAGAAAACTCACGGGGGGACGTACGAACTGCGAACAGACAGCACCGTAGTCGGAATCGAACCCGGGTCTTCGGCTGCAAGCGTTGTAAGGCAGCAACTCTACTTGTGCGCTCATAGTTAGTATGTTTGTAACTGACACCAAACCAATGTTTACAGGTGGCGGCGAATACGTTGAAAGGCGCACGATTTCAAAACCGGGCCAGATGGTTCGTTCGGACCGACCGCTCACCGAGAATTGACTTTCGTGAAAGATGCCATCATGCTTGATTGATGAAAATGTTGCCAGCACTCGATGGCCTGGACTTCGTTGGACAGGTTTGGATTTTATGCATAGGAGCACAGGGGCCTGAGAGGTGACCTCTACAGGCGAAAAGGGTATGAGGGGAATAAATCCAGTGAATGCACAGTGTATTTAACAGGGTAGGAAAATCAAGCACGATCGGGCATGGGTTTAAGGTGAGAGGTGTTAATGTTTAATATTAACGTGAGGGACAATTATTTCATTCAGAGGGTTGAGGAAATGTGAAACAACCTGCCCAGAAACATGCTGAGACACACACAATGTGAAGGACATTTGGACGGACGGGTACACGGTTTGGAAAGGTTTTCGGGGATATGGGCAAACCGAATTAGATCAGATAGTCCATTTTAATCGACACGTGGATGTTGGGCGGCACGGCCTGTTTGCGCGCTATATGTCTCCATGCTTTATGATCTCTGCCATCGGGATATATTAGACAGAACCATCGGGTGGTGGGTGAATACGCATTGATGAAACAGTGTTTCCCTGTTCAAAGCGGGTTATCCAACAGTAGAGATGCATTGTTCGGCTCGTAAACCGTGGTGGTCATCAGAGCCAATGCAGTCGCAAGGCATCCGCTTGCTTGAATTGAGCGCCCAGCCTGATTTGGAATCCTCTTATCCCTGTTTGACTTGCGGAGATCACACTTGTCCTTCGTGTTCCGTTCAGGGTCATCTTGCTTCAAAGCCTCAGATCAGGACATTAACCAAGTGTGAATCTCCCTTTTCATCCAAAGCATTCTGATTAGGACGAGACCTAAATGTCTCTATTGATAAACAGCCGTCACGTGCATTTCTTGATGAAACCGAACACTTCCCTCGACAGACCGCGGACCGCTGGTCTCACGGCGTCCGGACGCGCGATATCATTCCGTGAGAAATCCTCGCATATTTTCCGATTTTATGTTTCCTGAGTTTTTGCACCAGACTGTCATTATTCCGGCTCCCGCTCCGGGGGAAACACTGTGCTGTTTGTGCGTCTCCTTTCATCAATCGGCAACGGTGCCCCGCCAGTTGAATCCCGAGCAGGTGGCCGGGGGTCGATTCCGATCACCGCAATATTCCCAATGCACGGGAAATCTGCCTTCAGAGAGCACAGATACTTAATTCAGATAGCAATTCATGCATAGACTCATAGAGTCATAGAATGATACAGAGTGGACTTCCGGTGGCGTTATGGACTGAACAAGTCGCACGTCAACTAGCTCCGTGAACATTCCGATTTAGGAAGAGAGGAACGGGTCGGGCCCGTTGCAACTTACCGGCAATTTTCAACGAAGGGTGGGTGACGTCATCAGATCGCGACTTTTAAAAGTAAATTTCGACAAGTCGCACCCCCCCGTTAAAAACCGTTAAAAAAGGAACGGTCAGAATAAGACCCGTGGAAGAAGAAGAATCAAGCCAGATGGAAGCCTCTGCTACAGCCCAAACCTCAGCATCGGGTCAGGAAGAAACTGCTAGACGAGCAACCCGGAATCCACAGCCTAAAAAAATTGGATTGGAAGAATTTCGCAGCGTTGTGGGTGAGGAGCTTTCAGATATGAAGTCTAAAGTGGTAAATATGACAGTTGAATTACAAGAAATGAAAGCTGAATTAGTTTCCCTTAAAGGAATGAAGGGGGATATACTATCCACTATTAAGGAGCAGTTGGATAAATCAAAGGCTGAAATGAATGAACACATGGAGGAAGTAACCTCCAAGTTACAAAAGTTGGACTCTGATTTTTCTGGTAAGCTGAATCACATTACCGCGTCAATAGAACAACATGATGAGGCTATAGGTGACTTGGAAAGTTTAGCCGAGACAAGTGCTGAAACTACAAAAGTAGTATTGTCGGAGATTCAGCGTCTTTCTGATTTAGTGATGAGATTAACCGAAAAATGTACTGACTTAGAGGGTCATTCAAAACGACAAAATTTAAGAATCCTTGGTGTTAAAGAAGGCAAAGAAAAAGATAAAAACGTTCGTGATTTTACTGCTGAGTTATTACAGGAAGTTTTGAAAATGGATTCAAAGCCCTTGCCCATAGAGCACTGAGAGCACGACCAGGTGCTAATGCGCCTCCAAGACATTTGATTCTGAGGGTGCATAATGCTCACGTTTTAGAAGATATGCTGACAAAAATTGCTAGTAACAGAGCTTTATCATTCCGAGGCGATGAGATTCGCATCTTCAGAGATTACCCCTTTGAGGTGGTTAAGAAAAGAGCACTGTTTAATGAGACAAGATCTATTCTTAAGAAGATCCCAGCGCTCAGATTTGGTATGTTGTATCCAGCAAAACTCCGAGTGACCTACAATCAAAAAGAATCCTTTTTTACTGACTATAATAAAGCACTGGAATTTGCTCGGGAGATCGAAAGGTCGCTGAAGGCTTGATTATGATTTCATGGCTATCTTAATTGGCAGACATTTAATTGGACTTTAAAAATATGAAAATTCAAAGATTTAAGTTTAGTGTATATACTATACGTATATTAACCGTAATTAATAATTATTAATTAAAAAAACATGTATATTTTTATTAATTATCACTAATAAGAAGTATAAGTAATATTTGATTTATGTAAACCTTACTTTGAATGCTTAATTAATACACTTTAGATAGAAAAATCGATTTAATATAGACTAATTAGTTTCGGGCCTGCCCCGTTTATCTCTCTTTTTAAAAAACAAAAAAACAAATAATAATTGTGTTAACAAACGGAGCTAGTATTAATTTTTTTTTACATCTTACGGAAGTCCTTAGATTTTTTGCCACCTTAGGGTGGCTAACACTAACTGCACTAATTGTAGTTGTAGCTTTAGTTGTCTCTTCTTTTTTCCTGCACTCTTTTAACCTTTTAGATATTGATTTTTTTTTTAGATTTAACTTTTATTATCATGTTTTTTTTCAGAAATTATATACTTTTGGGAGATATTTCCGGGAGGCACTCTACGCTGTACAAAAAATCATCCACCCTTCATTCAAGAAAAATGTTGTAGTCCGGGTGCCAGACCATTTGCTTTATTATAGACCATTCATTGGTTAAGATGCAAGATTCTATTAGGAAAACAGGGGTTAAAGGTATTACATTTTGTAGTTGGAATGTCAAGGGTGTTAATGAACCAATTAAAAGAGGTAAAGTACTTTCACATTTAAAATCTATTGATGCAGACATAATGTTCCTTCAGGAAACTCATCTAAAAAATGTAGCACATAATAGACTGAAAGGCAAATGGATTGATAAAGTATTTCACTCATCGTTTCCCTTTAAATCAAGAGGTGTTGCTATTTTAATTCGTAAGGGTATACCATTTATAAATACTTCCTCTATAGTCGACACTGAAGGTAGATATGTTATATTAGTGGGAGAACTATATTCTACAAAATTGATATTGGTGAATGTCTACGCACCAAATTTTGATAATCCGTTATTTTTTAAAAAAATATTTAATACCATTCCAGAATTTGGACAATATAATTTGATAATTGGAGGAGATTTAAATTGTACATTAGATCCTTATTTGGATAGATCTTCAACTCAAAGGAAAACAAAATCCAAGTCGTGTGAATTATTAAACTCTTATATAAATAATGCAAATATAAAAGATGTTTGGAGGATTGATAATCCTTCAGGCCGAGAGTATTCATTTTATTCACCAGTGCATAAAACTTATTCAAGAATTGATTATTTCTTGGTGGACTCCAAACTTATTCCTTATACGTATAATTCAAAATATCATAATATTATTATATCCGATCATGCCCCTTTAACATTTAGGGTAAAACTCCAAGGAGCAACGGGGAAACAGACTAATTGGAGATTTAACCCGCAAATCTTAAATGAAAAAGCATGTTATGACTATCTTAAATCGCAATTTGAGATTTTTTTTAACGCAAATGACCTTCCTGAAACACCTGCGTCCCTGCTTTGGGAAACATTTAAAGCGTTTGTGAGAGGATGTATTATTGCTTTTCAAGCGTCTCAAAACAAGAAGAACCGAGCTGAACAGAATGACCTGGAAAGTCAGATAAGACAGTTAGACATAACAAATGCCATCGCGCCCTCTATTGAAATACATAATAAAATTGCAGTTCTCAAATATAAGTTAAATTATATCCTTTCAGCTCATATTTTAAGGCTTTTTCAATATACTAAACAAAAACATTTTGAATTTGGAGATAAACCACAGAAATTGCTAGCACGTCAACTCCGTAAATTAGAAGATGATTCTACAATTCATAAAATTAGATCAGAAAATGGAGATTTGCTTAAACTACCTAAGGATATTAATCAGAGATTTTTGCAATTTTATCAGTCATTATATTCATCAAAAATAACAGATACTTCTGCGCAGATGCAAAAGTTTTTGCAGGAATGTAACCTTCCTGGTTTGAATGTGAGTGATAGAAATTTACTGGGCGCAGAAATAACTATGAAAGATGTTGAAGAGACTATTAAATCCATGAAAAATGGGAAGACTCCTGGCCCTGATGGCTTAAATAATGAGTTTTATAAAAAATTCATTGGTTTGATCTCTCCACGTTTGCAAACTGTATATAGTCACGCCTTTAAACAACAGAGATTGCCACAAACTCTGACTGAATCAACAATAATCCTCATTCCTAAAAAAGATAAGGATTCTGAAGACCCTGGTTCGTATAGGGCGATAGCTCTTTTAAATACTGATCAGAAGATATTAGCGAAAATCTTAGCTCAGAGATTAAGTCTAGTTATAGACAAATTGATACACCCCGATCAATCAGGCTTTATAGCCAAACGATATTCATTTTTCAATTTGAGACGCTTGTTTAATATAATTTATTCAAATAGACTATTAAATGAAGATTTAGCAATCATCTCGCTAGATGCTGAAAAAGCATTTGATCAAGTAGAATGGCCTTATCTTTTCTCAGTGATGGAAAAATTTCAATTAGGTGAAAATTTTTGTGCATGGGTGAAACTTTTATATACATCCCCAACAGCTAGAATATTAACTAATCAAATGCTGTCATCTAAATTTCATTTAGCTAGGGGTTGTAGACAAGGATGTCCACTATCACCACTTTTATTTGCCCTAATTATAGAACCACTTGCTGAGAGTATTAGATCAAATTCACATATTTATGGCTACAACACTAAACATACAACCAATAAAATTTCTTTATATGCGGATGATGTATTAATATATATTACAAAGCCAGAAATTAGCATTCCGAATTTATTAAATCTCATAACTCAATTTGGTTCATTTTCAGGTTATAGAATTAACTGGTATAAAAGTGAAATTATGCCAATAATGGAGCATAATCCGGCCATACTTCAACAATTTCCTTTCAAAATTGCCTATGAAAAGTTTAAATATCTTGGAATTTACGTGACTAGGAAATATACTTCTTTATTTAAATCAAATTTTCCTCCTTTACTTGTTAAATTACACAGAAATATCCAATTTTGGAAAACACTTCCTATATCATTAGTTGGTCGTAGTAATGCTATAAAGATGATCTTTCTGCCACAGCTACTATACTTATTTCAAGCAATTCCGATCTACCTTCCAAAAAAGTTTTTTTTAAAAATTGATTCAATTGTTACTAATTTTATTTGGGACTACAAGACTCATAGAATAAATAAAAGACACTTATGTAAGTCTAAAATTAATGGAGGAATTGCTTTACCTAACTTTTTATTTTATTATTGGGCGGTTAATATTAAAAATATAACCTGCTGGTTGGATGATTCTGATCAACAACCGGATTGGTTAAAGATGGAGAAAGAGGATTGTTTACCATTCGATATTGGTGCGATCCTCTTAGCTCCAATAAATTTAAATAAAAAAACATATGGAGGTAATTCCATTATACATAGTGTTATCCGTACCTGGAAACAATTAAAGCTTACGTTAAAATTGAGTAAATTATCTGTTTTCCTTCCTATTGCGAATAATCCTTCTTTTAAACCGTCTGTCTTAGATAGAGGCTTTGCTCAATGGAAAAGTTATGGAATCAAAAGGGTGGGAGATCTTTATCATAAGGGAACTTTTCTTTCGTTTCAGGAGTTACAGCAGAAGTACGGATTACATGTTAATAATTATTTTAGATATTTACAACTTAGAGATTATGTAAAATCACACATGCAAGAATATAAGTTTAGAGGTCCAGAAATACTTGATGTATGCCTGAATCGACATTATAACTCAAATAAATTAATATCTTTTATTTACAATATTCTCCTTGACATTGACATTCCGTCATCAGAATCTTATAGACGAGCATGGGAGGACGAATTGAATCAAGTTATAATGCAAGATATATGGGATGAAAGTTTACAACATATACATCAATGTTCATTGAATACTAGACATTCCCTAATACAATTTAAAATAATACATAGATTACATTATTCGAAGACGAAATTAAATAGGATTTTTCCTAGTATCTCTCCTATGTGTGATAAATGTCAATTTCAAGAAGCTAATTTAACTCATATTTTCGTAACTTGTATAAAAATGCAAAACTTCTGGTTGGAGATTTTTAAAATAGTTTCTAAAGTTATTAATAAAAAATTAGATATGGACCCAAAATTAATTATATTAGGATTATCAGAACATACTACAAATTTTACAGTAAGTCAGGTACATTTTCTTGATTACAGTCTAATAACGGCGAAAAAACTAATACTTAAATTTTGGAAAAAACCAATAACCCCCACAATTAAAATGTGGACTATGGAAATGACAGAGACCCTGCATTTGGAAAAAATAAGGTTTGCCTTAATCGACAAACCTGAGTTATTTTTAAAAATATGGTCTCCATTTATTGAATTTTTAGAAAAGTAAATGGGCTTGGCACAGGACTAAAATAAAAATAAAAAATTTAAATAAAAAGTTGAAACTTGAGTTGGGGGTTGGATGTACAGCTGTGGTTTTTGTCTCCCGGATCTACTCCCGTTAATTTTTATTGTTAGATCCTTTTTTCTTTTATTTTTTAACCCTCTTACTCTCTTTCTCCCCAAGTTTATAGTTTTATATTTTTATTTTTACTTTCTCTCTTCAAAAATTTAAAAATTGAAGCTATGTAAGAACTTTGTAACAAATGTGTTTTTTCTTATTTCGATTTGTACATATGCTTTTCAAAAAAAAAAAAAAAAAAAAAAAAAAAAAAAAAGAATGATACAGAGTGGAAACAGGCCATTCGGCCCAACTTGCCCACACCGGCCAACATGTTCCAGCTACACGACCCCCACCTGGCCGCGTTTGGCCCATATGCCTCCAAATCTGTCCGATCCATGTACTTGTCTAACTGCTTCTTACATGTTTGGACAGTTCCTGCCTCAACGACCTCCTCTGGCAGCTTGTTCCATACATCCACCATCCTTTGCGTGAAAAAGTTACCCATCAGTTTCATACTAATCTTTTCCACATTCACCTTGAACCTATAAATGATGCAGGAAGGGGTTCTGGAGTAAAATGGATCCCATAAGCAATTATTATTCACTGTGAGGTCGTCTGTGCATCGGGATGGAATTTCCATTCCTGATCCGTTGCCTTGTAAACGGAAGTGCATCTTCCTGATGCCTTTATTGCAGATTCCTACCCCAGACGAGGACAGATCCCAACATGCCCAGATAACATTTAACACCAAGTGACGCCACTCTGTTCACCACCTGCTCTCTGTCTATTCCATTCAGTGGAACCTCTCTTCTCACTCCCCATCTGTTCCATCATGAGCTTTATCCAGTCCTCCCGTACAGGCAGACGGAACATCTTCACTCTGATCCCCAGCCATGCACTACGCTACACAGGAACATTCACATGTTGTTACTGATCGGCCCAATCATTTACTTTCCAACTTTCTAATCATTGATGCCTTGTGCTCCGTCTCATGGCCTCGAATCTTCAACTTACGTCAGCTGCTTCTACGGATGCTGCATGACCCGCTGAGTTATGTCTCTTTATTCAAGATTACTGCATTTGTATTCTCCTTTGACATGAAAGATTTGTATTGTTTGATGATGGAGATTTGTTTCGTCGTCCATTAACTGCTCATTATTGAGGTTTGCCGCAGTCTTTGTATGCAGCCCGGACTTCGATTGAGTTGATTTCCTGATAATTCGCTTTCATATTAACTCAATGTTCCGCAACGATTATGCAATCGGACCGATTACTGTGCATTCGCTCTGTAAAACTGCAAATAGCTTAATAAGAGTTCCACCTCATCGACTGAGGGCAGACCTAATGGAGACCCCTGGTCTCCTTAGACCACTGCTGTGTTGCTCTTTTCGTTGGTGCTTCGTTCTTAAATCTTTCTGAAAGCCAGCAGGAGCACCACCAATAAATGATCGGATGACAAATAGAGCGACAAATGGAACGGCAGGCATACTTACTGGTCGTGTAGGCCAGAGTGCTTAAGCCCTGCCGAGGGGGGTGGGCTGGGGGAGAGAGAGAGATGTTGATTTTAGTTACCTATGCATTCCTGAGGTGAGATTGGTTGAGTTCATCGCAAATGATGAACAGTACCATAGGGTTTGGTTCTTTTTTTTTTTTTAATTTAAAATATTTTTTATTTTTGAAAAGCATATGTACAAATAGAAATAAAAAAACACATTTGTTACAAAGTTCTTACATAGCTTCAATTTTTAAATTTTTGAAGAGAGAAAGTAAAAATGAAAAAAAAAACTATAAACTTGGGGAGAGAGAATAAGAGGGTTAAAAAAAGGATCTAACAATAAAAATTAAAGGGAGTAGATCCGGGAGACAATAACCACAGTTGTACATCCAACCCCTAACTCAAGTTTCAACTTTTAATTTAAATTTTTTATTTTAGTCCTGTGCCAAACCCATTTACTTTTCTAAAAATTCAATAAATGGAGACCATATTTTTTAAAACAACTCAGGTTTGTCGATTAAGGCAAACCTTATTTTTTCCAAATGCAGGGTCTCTGTCATTTCCGTAGTCCACATTTTAATTGTGGGGGTTATTGGTTTTTTCCAAAATTTAAGTATTAATTTTTTCGCAGTTATTAGACTGTAATCAAGAAAATGTACCTGACTTGCTGTAAAATTTGTAGTATGTTCTGATAATCCTAATATAATTAATTTTGGATCCATATCTAATTTTTTATTAATAACTTTAGAAACTATTTTTAAAATCTCCAACCAGAAGTTTTGCATTTTTATACAAGTTACGAAAATATGAGTTAAATTAGCTTCTTGAAATTGACATTTATCACAAATAGGAGAGATACTAGGAAAAATCCTATTTAATTTCGTCTTCGAATAATGTAATCTATGTATTATTTTAAATTGTATTA
Organism: Rhinoraja longicauda; assembly: GCF_053455715.1. Classification (NCBI taxonomy): domain Eukaryota; kingdom Metazoa; phylum Chordata; class Chondrichthyes; order Rajiformes; family Arhynchobatidae; genus Rhinoraja; species Rhinoraja longicauda. The sequence continues at coordinate 78,133 of NW_027601670.1, read as the reverse complement.
AGGAATGTCTAGTATTCAATGAACATTGATGTATATGTTGTAAACTTTCATCCCATATATCTTGCATTATAAATTGATTCAATTCGTCCTCCCATGCTCGTCTATAAGATTCTGATGACGGAATGTCAGTGTCAAGGAGAGTATTGTAAATAAAGGATATTAATTTATTTGAATTATAATGTCGATTCAGGCATACATCAAGTGTTTCTGGACCTCTAAACTTATATTCTTGCATGTGTGATTTTACATAATCTCTAAGTTGTAAATATCTAAAATAATTATTAACATGTAATCCGTACTTCTGCTGTAAATCCTGAAAAGAAAGAAAAGTTCCCTTATGATAAAGATCTCCCACCCTTTTAATTCCATAACTTTTCCATTGAGCAAATCCTCTATCTAAGACAGACGGTTTAAAAGAAGGATTATTCGCAATAGGAAGGAAAACAGATAATTTACTCAATTTTAACGTAAGCTTTAATTGTTTCCAGGTACGGATAACACTGTGTATAATGGGATTACCTCCATATGTTTTTTTATTTAAATTTATTGGAGCTAAGAGGATCGCACCAATATCGAATGGTAAACAATCCTCTTTCTCCATCTTTAACCAATCCGGTTGTTGATCAGAATCATCCAACCAGCAGGTTATATTTTTAATATTAACCGCCCAATAATAAAATTAAAAGTTAGGTAAAGCAATTCCTCCATTAATTTTAGACTTACATAGATGTCTTTTATTTATTCTATGAGTCTTGTAGTCCCAAATAAAATTAGTAACAATTGAATCAATTTTTTAAAAAAACTTTTTTGGAAGATAGATCGGAATTGCTTGAAATAAGTATAGTAGCTGTGGAAGAAAGATCATCTTTATAGCATTACTACGACCAACTAATGATATAGGGAGTGTTTTCCAAAATTGGATATTTCTGTGTAATTTAGTGAGTAAAGGAGGAAAATTTAATTTAAATAAAGAAGTATATTTCCTAGTCACGTAAATTCCAAGATATTTAAACTTTTCATAGGCAATTTTAAAAGAAAATTGTTGAAGTATGGCCGGATTATGCTCCATTATTGGCATAATTTCACTTTTGTACCAGTTAATTCTATACCCTGAAAATGAACCAAATTGAGTTATGAGATTTAATAAATTCGGAATGCTAATTTCTGGCTTTGTAATATATATTAATACATCATCCGCATATAAAGAAATTTTATTGGTTGTATGTTTAGTGTTATAGCCATGAATATCTGAATTTGATCTAATACTCTCAGCAAGTGGTTCTATAATAAGGGCAAATAGAAGCGGTGATAGTGGACATCCTTGTCTACAACCCCTAAATAAATGAAATTTAGATGACAGCATTTGATTAGTTAATATTCTAGCTGTTGGGGATGTATATAAAAGTTTCACCCATGAACAAAAATTTTCACCTAGTTGAAATTTTTCCATCACTGAGAAAAGATAGGGCCATTCTACTTTTCAGCATCTAGCGAGATGATTGCTAAATCTTCATTTAATAGTCTATTTGAATAAATTATATTGAACAAGCGTCTCAAGTTGAAAAATGAATATCGTTTGGCTATAAAGCCTGATTGATCGGGGTGTATCAATTTATCTATAACTAGACTTAATCTCTGAGCTAAGATTTTCGCTAATATCTTCTGATCAGTATTTAAAAGAGCTATCGCCCTATACGAACCAGGGTCTTCAGAATCCTTATCTTTTTTAGGAATGAGGATTATTGTTGATTCAGTCAGAGTTTGTGGTAATCTCTGTTGTTTAAAGGCGTGACTATATACAGTTTGCAAACGTGGAGAGATCAAATCACTAAAAATTTTATAAAATTCATTATTTAAGCCATCAGGGCCAGGAGTCTTCCCATTTTTCATGGATTTAATGGTCTCTTCAACGTCTTTCATAGTTATTTCTGCGCCCAGTAAATTTCTATCACTCACATTCAAACCAGGAAGGTTACATTCCTGCAAAAAGTTTTGCATCTGCGCAGAACTATCTGTTATTTTTGATGAATATAATGACTGATAAAATTGCAAAAATCTCTGATTAATATCCTTAGGTAATTTAAGCAAATCTCTATTTTCTGATCTAATTTTATGAATTGTAGAATCATCTTCTAATTTACGGAGTTGACGTGCAAGCAATTTCTGTGGTTTATCTCCAAATTCAAAATGTTTTTGTTTAGTATATTGAAAAAGCCTTAAAATATGAGCTGAGAGAATATAATTTAACTTATATTTGAGAGCTGCAATTTTATTATGTATTTCAATAGAGGGAGCGATGGCATTTGTTATGTCTAACTGTTTTATCTGACTTTCTAGGTCATGTTGTTCAGCTCGCTTCTTCTTATTTTGAGACGCTTGAAAAGCAATAATACATCCTCTCACAAACGCTTTTTTCCCAAAACAGGGACGCAGGTGTTTCAGGAAGGTCATTTGCGTAAAAAAAAGTCTGAAATTGCGATTTAAGATAGTCATAACATGCTTTTTCATTTAAGATTTGCGGATTAAATCTCCAATTAGTCTGTTTCCCCGTTACTCCTTGGAGTTTTACCCTAAATGTTAAAGGGGCATGATCGGATATAATAATATTATGATATTTTGAATTATACGTATATGGAATAAGTTTGGAGTCCACCAAGAAATAGTCAATTCTTGAATAAGTTTTATGCACTGGTGAATAAAATGAATACTCTCGGCCTGAAGGATTATCAATCCTCCAAACATCTTTTATATTTGCACTATTTATATAAGAGTTTAATAATTCACACGACTTGGATTTTGTTTTCCTTTGAGTTGAAGATCTATCCAAATAAGGATCTAATGTACAATTTAAATCTCCTCCAATTATCAAGTTATATTGTCCAAATTCTGGAATGGTATTAAATATATTTTTTAAAAATAACGGATTATCAAAATTTGGTGCATAGACATTCACCAATATCAATTTTGTAGAATATAGTTCTCCCACTAATATAACATATCTACCTTCAGTGTCGACTATAGAGGAAGTATGTATAAATGGTATACCCTTACGAATTAAAATAGCAACACATCTTGATTTAAAGGGGAACGATGAATGAAATACTTTATCAATCCATTTGCCTTTCAGTCTATTATGTGCTACATTTTTTAGATGAGTTTCCTGAAGGAACATTATGTCTGCATCAATAGATTTTAAATGTGAAAGTACTTTACCTCTTTTAATTGGTTCATTAACACCCTTGACATTCCAACTACAAAATGTAATACCTTTACCCCCTGTTTTCCTAATAGAATCTTGCATCTTAACCGATAAATAGTCTACAATAAAGCAAATGGTCTGGCACCCGGACTACAACATTTTTCTTGAATGAAGGGTGGATGATCTTTTGTACTACGTAGAGTGTTTCCCGGAAATATCTCCCAAAAGTATATAAATTCTGAAAAATGACATAATAATAAAAGTTAAATCTAAAAAAAAAATCAATATATAAAAGGTTAAAAGAGTGCAGGAAAGAAGAAGAGACAACTAAAACTACAACTACAATTAGTGCAGTTAGTGTTAGCCACCCTAAGGTGGCAAAAAATCTAAGGACTTCCGTGAGATGTTAAAAAAAAATTAATACTAGCTCCGTTTTTTAACAAAGTTATTGTTTTTTGTTTTTTTTGGGGTTTGTGTTTGAGTCTGTGTTTGGGTTTGTGTTTGGGTCTGTGTTTGTGTTTGTGTTTGGGTCTGTGTTTGGGTTTGTGTTTGTGTTTGTGTTTGGGTTTGTGTTTGGGTCTGTGTTTGGGTTTGTGTTTGGGTTTGTGTTTGGGTCTGTGTTTGGGTCTGTGTTTGGGTTTGTGTTTGGGTTTGTGTTTGGGTCTGTGTTTGGGTCTGTGTTTGTGTTTGTGTTTGGGTTTGTGTTTGGGTTTGTGTTTGTGTTTGGGTTTGTGTTTGGGTCTGTGTTTGAGTCTGTGTTTGGGTCTGTGTTTGTGTTTGTGTTTGGGTTTGTGTTTGGGTTTGTGTTTGGGTCTGTCTTTGGGTTTGTGTTTGAGTCTGTGTTTGTGTTTGTGTTTGGGTCTGTGTTTGGGTTTGTGTTTGTGTTTGGGTTTGTGTTTGGGTATGTGTTTGGGTCTGTGTTTGGGTCTGTGTTTGTGTTTGGGTTTGTGTTTGGGTATGTGTTTGGGTCTGTGTTTGGGTTTGTGTTTGGGTTTGTGTTTGGGTCTGTGTTTGGGTTTGTGTTTGGGTTTGTGTTTGGGTTTGTGTTTGTGTTTGTGTTTGGGTCTGTGTTTGTGTTTGTGTTTGGGTTTGTGTTTGGGTTTGTGTTTGGGTTTGTGTTTGGGTTTGTGTATGGGTCTGTGTTTGGGTTTGTGTTTGGGTCTGTGTTTGTGTTTGGGTCTCCCCCCCTCTCTCTCTCCCCCAGCTCTCTCCCCCCCTCTCTCTCTCCCCCAGCTCTATCTCTCCCCCCCTCTCTCTCCCCCCCCCAGCAATAAAAAACAGACGTCACCCTAATTGTGTGCGTGTGTGTGTGTGTGTGTGTGTGTGTGTGTGTGTGTGTGTGTGTGTGTGTGAGCTGACTGACTTACCCCAGTCTAGTAGACACTCCGACACTCCAGCAGTTGTGACCAAGCTTGCGATGGCCGTCTTTTATCTGCCTGCCTGCCTGCCTGCCACCCGTGCCAACCTGAAGGGCCCAAACACTTGTCTTACACTCAGCCCATAACAGATATTGATTAACCCCGTACATACATACATACTTATACGGAACAGGGATAAAGAATAAACAGGTGTCGTGCGTGTGTGCGCGCGCGCGTTATAAACAAGTGCTGTCTGTGAAAAAATCTTTATTGGTGTACGGTTCCTCCTGACATCCACCCACCCACCCACCGATCGATCAATCAATCAATCAATCTTTGATTTATTCTTATTATTAATAATATAAATTATTATTACTATAGTATTATTATTGTATTTACTACCCCCGGCATCACATTAGGATGACTTTTCAGGCTGCTGCAATGTTAAATGCAGTGATCACCATGCATTAAAGAAATATTGTAACACCCTGCGATGTGAAATGCAATAATAATCCTGCAAAACCTCTCAAATGTTAAACGGGACTAATGCATCGTATTAGGATAACTTTGCAGGCTGCTGCAATGTTAAATGCAGTGATGGCCTTGCATTAAAGTCATCTAGCGACCCACAGTGGGTGTTAAATGCATTAAATTAATTGCAATAATTTTGCAAAACCTCTCAAATGTTAAATGCAACAAATGCATCGCATTAGGATGACTTTTCAGGCTGCTGCAATGTTAAATGCAGTGATCGCCTTGCATTAAAGAAATATTGCAACACCCTGCGATGTGAAATGCAATAATAATCCTGCAAAACCTCTCAAATGTTAAATGCGACTAATGCATCGTATTAGGATAACTTTGCAGGCTGCTGCATTGTTAAATGCAGCGCTGGCGTTGCATTAAAGCAATATTGCAACCCCCTGGGATGTTAAATGCAATAAAATTAATTGCAATAATTTTGCAAATCCTCTCAAATGTTAAATGCAATTAGGCTCCTGCAATGTTAAATGCAGCGCAGGCCTTGCATTAAAGCAAAATTGCAGCTGTTCTGGGGTATTAAACGCATTAAAATCATTGTAATAATCATGCAAAATCTCTCAAATTCCTGACATCCATCCACCCACCCACCGATCGATCAATCAATCAATCTTTGATTTATTCTTATTATTAATAATATAAATTATTATTACTATAGTATTATTATTGTATTTACTACCCCCGGCATCGCATTAGGATGACTTTTCAGGCTGCTGCAATGTTAAATGCAGTGATCGCCTTGCATTAAAGAAATATTGCAACACCCTGCGATGTGAAATGCAATAATAATCCTGCAAAACCTCTCAAATGTTAAACGGGACTAATGCATCGTATTAGGATAACTTTGCAGGCTGCTGCAATGTTAAATGCAGTGATGGCCTTGCATTAAAGTCATCTAGCGACCCACAGTGGGTGTTAAATGCATTAAATTAATTGCAATAATTTTGCAAAACCTCTCAAATGTTAAATGCAACAAATGCATCGCATTAGGATGACTTTTCAGGCTGCTGCAATGTTAAATGCAGTGATCGCCTTGCATTAAAGAAATATTGCAACACCCTGCGATGTGAAATGCAATAATAATAATCCTGCAAAACCTCTCAAATGTTAAATGCGACTAATGCATCATATTAGGATAACTTTGCAGGCTGCTGCATTGTTAAATGCAGCGCTGGCGTTGCATTAAAGCAATATTGCAACCCCTGGGATGTTAAATGCAATAAAATTAATTGCAATAATTTTGCAAATCCTCTCAAATGTTAAATGCAATTAGGCTCCTGCAATGTTAAATGCAGCGCAGGCCTTGCATTAAAGCAAAATTGCAGCTGTTCTGGGGTATTAAACGCATTAAAATCATTGTAATAATCATGCAAAATCTCTCAAATTCCTGACATCCATCCACCCACCCACCGATCGATCAATCAATCAATCTTTGATTTATTCTTATTATTAATAATATAAATTATTATTACTATAGTATTATTATTGTATTTACTACCCCCGGCATCGCATTAGGATGACTTTTCAGGCTGCTGCAATGTTAAATGCAGTGATCGCCTTGCATTAAAGAAATATTGCAACACCCTGCGATGTGAAATGCAATAATAATCCTGCAATACCTCTCAAATGTTAAACGTGACTAATGCATCGTATTAGGATAACTTTGCAGGCTACTGCAATGTTAAATGCAGTGATGGCCTTGCATTAAAGTCATCTAGCGACCCCCAATGGATGTTATATGCATTAAATTAATTGCAATAATTTTGCAAAACCTCTCAAATGTTAAATGCAACAAATGCATCGCATTAGGATGACTTTTCAGGCTGCTGCAATGTTAAATGCAGTGATCGCCTTGCATTAAAGAAATATTGCAACACCCTGCGATGTGAAATGCAATAATAATCCTGCAAAACCTCTCAAATGTTAAACGGGACTAATGCATCGTATTAGGATAACTTTGCAGGCTGCTGAAATGTTAAATGCAGTGATGGCCTTGCATTAAAGTCATCTAGCGACCCACAGTGGGTGTTAAATGCATTAAATTAATTGCAATTATTTTGCAAAACCTCTCAAATGTTAAATGCAACAAATGCATCGCATTAGGATGACTTTTCAGGCTGCTGCAATGTTAAATGCAGTGATCGCCTTGCATTAAAGAAATATTGCAGCTCCCTGCGATGTGAAATGCAATAATAATCCTGCAAAACCTCTCAAATGTTAAATGCGACTAATGCATCGTATTAGGATAACTTTGCAGGCTGCTGCATTGTTAAATGCAGCGCTGGCGTTGCATTAAAGCAATATTGCAACCCCCTGGGATGTTAAATGCAATAAAATTAATTGCAATAATTTTGCAAATCCTCTCAAATGTTAAATGCAATTAGGCTCCTGCAATGTTAAATGCAGCGCAGGCCTTGCATTAAAGCAAAATTGCAGCTGTTCTGGGGTATTAAACGCATTAAAATCATTGTAATAATCATGCAAAATCTCTCAAATTCCTGACATCCATCCACCCACCCACCCACCGATCGATCAATCAATCAATCTTTGATTTATTCTTATTATTAATAATATAAATTATTATTACTATAGTATTATTATTGTATTTACTACCCCCGGCATCGCATTAGGATGACTTTTCAGGCTGCTGAAATGTTAAATGCAGTGATCGCCTTGCATTAAAGAAATATTGCAACACCCTGCGATGTGAAATGCAATAATAATCCTGCAAAACCTCTCAAATGTTAAACGTGACTAATGCATCGTATTAGGATAACTTTGCAGGCTACTGCAATGTTAAATGCAGTGATGGCCTTGCATTAAAGTCATCTAGCGACCCCCAATGGATGTTATATGCATTAAATTAATTGCAATAATTTTGCAAAACCTCTCAAATGTTAAATGCAACAAATGCATCGCATTAGGATGACTTTTCAGGCTGCTGCAATGTTAAATGCAGTGATCGCCTTGCATTAAAGAAATATTGCAACACCCTGCGATGTGAAATGCAATAATAATCCTGCAAAACCTCTCAAATGTTAAACGTGACTAATGCATCATATTAGGATAACTTTGCAGGCTACTGCAATGTTAAATGCAGTGATGGCCTTGCATTAAAGTCATCTAGCGACCCCCAATGGATGTTATATGCATTAAATTAATTGCAATAATTTTGCAAAACCTCTCAAATGTTAAATGCAACAAATGCATCGCATTAGGATGACTTTTCAGGCTGCTGCAATGTTAAATGCAGTGATCGCCTTGCATTAAAGAAATATTGCTACACCCTGCGATGTGAAATGCAATAATAATCCTGCAAAACCTCTCAAATGTTAAACGGGACTAATGCATCGTATTAGGATAACTTTGCAGGCTGCTGCAATGTTAAATGCAGTGATGGCCTTGCATTAAAGTCATCTAGCGACCCACAGTGGGTGTTAAACGCATTAAATTAATTGCAATAATTTTGCAAAACCTCTCAAATGTTAAATCCAACAAATGCATTGCATTAGGATGACTTTTCAGGCTGCTGCAATGTTAAATGCAGTGATCACCTTGCATTAAAGAAATATTGCAACACCCTGCGATGTGAAATGCAATAATAATAATCCTGCAAAACCTCTCAAATGTTAAATGCGACTAATGCATCGTATTAGTATAACTTTGCAGGCTGCTGCATTGTTAAATGCAGCGCTGGCGTTGCATTAAAGCAATATTGCAACCCCCTGGGATGTTAAATGCAATAAAATTAATTGCAATAATTTTGCAAATCCTCTCAAATGTTAAATGCAATTAGGCTCCTGCAATGTTAAATGCAGCGCAGGCCTTGCAATAAAGCAAAATTGCAGCTGTTCTGGGGTATTAAACGCATTAAAATCATTGTAATAATCATGCAAAATCTCTCAAATTCCTGACATCCATCCACCCACCCACCGATCGATCAATCAATCAATCTTTGATTTATTCTTATTATTAATAATATAAATTATTATTACTATAGTATTATTATTGTATTTACTACCCCCGGCATCGCATTAGGATGACTTTTCAGGCTGCTGCAATGTTAAATGCAGTGATCGCCTTGCATTAAAGAAATATTGCAACACCCTGCGATGTGAAATGCAATAATAATCCTGCAAAACCTCTCAAATGTTAAACGTGACTAATGCATCGTATTAGGATAACTTTGCAGGCTACTGCAATGTTAAATGCAGTGATGGCCTTGCATTAAAGTCATCTAGCGACCCCCAATGGATGTTATATGCATTAAATTAATTGCAATAATTTTGCAAAACCTCTCAAATGTTAAATGCAACAAATGCATCGCATTAGGATGACTTTTCAGGCTGCTGCAATGTTAAATGCAGTGATCGCCTTGCATTAAAGAAATATTGCAACACCCTGCGATGTGAAATGCAATAATAATCCTGCAAAACCTCTCAAATGTTAAACGGGACTAATGCATCGTATTAGGATAACTTTGCAGGCTGCTGCAATGTTAAATGCAGTGATGGCCTTGCATTAAAGTCATCTAGCGACCCACAGTGGGTGTTAAATGCATTAAATTAATTGCAATAATTTTGCAAAACCTCTCAAATGTTAAATGCAACAAATGCATCGCATTAGGATGACTTTTCAGGCTGCTGCAATGTTAAATGCAGTGAACGCCTTGCATTAAAGAAATATTGCAACACCCTGCGATGTGAAATGCAATAATAATAATCCTGCAAAACCTCTCAAATGTTAAATGCGACTAATACATCGTATTAGGATAACTTTGCAGGCTGCTGCATTGTTAAATGCAGTGCTGGCGTTGCATTAAAGCAATATTGCAACCCCCTGGGATGTTAAATGCAATAAAATTAATTGCAATAATTTAGCAAATCCTCTCAAATGTTAAATGCAATTAGGCTCCTGCAATGTTAAATGCAGCGCAGGCCTTGCATTAAAGCAAAATTGCAGCTGTTCTGGGGTATTAAACGCATTAAAATCATTGTAATAATCATGCAAAATCTCTCAAATTCCTGACATCCATCCACCCACCCACCGATCGATCAATCTTTGATTTATTCTTATTATTAATAATATAAATTATTATTACTATAGTATTATTATTGTATTTACTACCCCCGGCATCGCATTAGGATGACTTTTCAGGCTGCTGCAATGTTAAATGCAGTGATCGCCTTGCATTAAAGAAATATTGCAACACCCTGCGATGTGAAATGCAATAATAATCCTGCAAAACCTCTCAAATGTTAAACGTGACTAATGCATCGTATTAGGATAACTTTGCAGGCTACTGCAATGTTAAATGCAGTGATGGCCTTGCATTCAAGTCATCTAGCGACCCCCAATGGATGTTATATGCATTAAATTAATTGCAATAATTTTGCAAAACCTCTCAAATGTTAAATGCAACAAATGCATCGCATTAGGATGACTTATCAGGCTGCTGCAATGTTAAATGCAGTGATCGCCTTGCATTAAAGAAATATTGCAACACCCTGCGATGTGAAATGCAATAATAATCCTGCAAAACCTCTCAAATATTAAACGGGACTAATGCATCGTATTAGGATAACTTTGCAAGCTGCTGCAATGTTAAATGCAGTGATGGCCTTGCATTAAAGTCATCTAGCGACCCACAGTGGGTGTTAAATGCATTAAATTAATTGCAAAAATTTTGCAAAACCTCTCAAATGTTAAATGCAACAAATGCATCGCATTAGGATGACTTTTCAGGCTGCTGCAATGTTAAATGCAGTGATCGCCTTGCATTAAAGAAATATTGCAACACCCTGCGATGTGAAATGCAATAATAATAATCCTGCAAAACCTCTCAAATGTTAAATGCGACTAATGCATCGTATTAGGATAACTTTGCAGGCTGCTGCATTGTTAAATGCAGCGCTGGCGTTGCATTAAAGCAATATTGCAACCCCCTGGGATGTTAAATGCAATAAAATTAATTGCAATAATTTTGCAAATCCTCTCAAATGTTAAATGCAATTAGGCTCCTGCAATGTTAAATGCAGCGCAGGCCTTGCATTAAAGCAAAATTGCAGCTGTTCTGGGGTATTAAACGCATTAAAATCATTGTAATAATCATGCAAAATCTCTCAAATTCCTGACATCCATCCACCCACCCACCGATCGATCAATCAATCAATCTTTGATTTATTCTTATTATTAATAATATAAATTATTATTACTATAGTATTATTATTGTATTTACTACCCCCGGCATCGCATTAGGATGACTTTTCAGGCTGCTGCAATGTTAAATGCAGTGATCGCCTTGCATTAAAGAAATATTGCAACACCCTGCGATGTGAAATGCAATAATAATCCTGCAAAACCTCTCAAATGTTAAACGTGACTAATGCATCGTATTAGGATAACTTTGCAGGCTACTGCAATGTTAAATGCAGTGATGGCCTTGCATTAAAGTCATCTAGCGACCCCCAATGGATGTTATATGCATTAAATTAATTGCAATAATTTTGCAAAACCTCTCAAATGTTAAATGCAACAAATGCATCGCATTAGGATGACTTTTCAGGCTGCTGCAATGTTAAATGCAGTGATCGCCTTGCATTAAAGAAATATTGCAACACCCTGCGATGTGAAATGCAATAATAATCCTGCAAAACCTCTCAAATGTTAAACGGGACTAATGCATCGTATTAGGATAACTTTGCAGGCTGCTGCAATGTTAAATGCAGTGATGGCCTTGCATTAAAGTCATCTAGCGACCCACAGTGGGTGTTAAATGCATTAAATTAATTGCAATAATTTTGCAAAACCTCTCAAATGTTAAATGCAACAAATGCATCGCATTAGGATGATTTTTCAGGCTGCTGCAATGTTAAATGCAGTGATCGCCTTGCATTAAAGAAATATTGCAACACCCTGCGATGTGAAATGCAATAATAATAATCCTGCAAAACCTCTCAAATGTTAAATGCGACTAATGCATCGTATTAGGATAACTTTGCAGGCTGCTGCAATGTTAAATGCAGTGATGGCCTTGCATTAAAGTCATCTAGCGACCAACAGTGGGTGTTAAATGCATTAAATTAATTGCAATAATTTTGCAAAACCTCTCAAATGTTAAATGCAACAAATGCATCGCATGAGGATGACTTTTCAGGCTGCTGCAATGTTAAATGCAGTGATCGCCTTGCATTAAAGAAATATTGCAACACCCTGCGATGTGAAATGCAATAATAATAATTCTGCAAAACCTCTCAAATGTTAAATGCGACTAATGCATCGTATTAGGATAACTTTGCAGGCTGCTGCATTGTTAAATGCAGCACTGGCGTTGCATTAAAGCAATATTGCAACCCCCTGGGATGTTAAATGCAATAAAATTAATTGCAATAATTTTGCAAATCCTCTCAAATGTTAAATGCAATTAGGCTCCTGCAATGTTAAATGCAGCGCAGGCCTTGCATTAAAGCAAAATTGCAGCTGTTCTGGGGTATTAAACGCATTAAAATCATTGTAATAATCATGCAAAATCTCTCAAATTCCTGACATCCATCCACCCACCCACCGATCGATCAATCAATCAATCTTTGATTTATTCTTATTATTAATAATATAAATTATTATTACTATAGTATTATTATTGTATTTACTACCCCCGACATCGCATTAGAATGACTTTTCAGGCTGCTGCAATGTTAAATGCAGTGATCGCCTTGCATTAAAGAAATATTGCAACACCTTGCGATGTGAAATGCAATAATAATCCTGCAAAACCTCTCAAATGTTAAACGTGACTAATGCATCGTATTAGGATAACTTTGCAGGCTACTGCAATGTTAAATGCAGTGATGGCCTTGCATTAAAGTCATCTAGCGACCCCCAATGGATGTTATATGCATTAAATTAATTGCAATAATTTTGCAAAACCTCTCAAATGTTAAATGCAACAAATGCATCGCATTAGGATGACTTTTCAGGCTGCTGCAATGTTAAATGCAGTGATCGCCTTGCATTAAAGAAATATTGCAACACCCTGCGATGTGAAATGCAATAATAATCCTGCAAAACCTCTCAAATGTTAAACGGGACTAATGCATCGTATTAGGATAACTTTGCAGGCTGCTGCAATGTTAAATGCAGTGATGGCCTTGCATTAAAGTCATCTAGCGACCCACAGTGGGTGTTAAATGCATTAAATTAATTGCAATAATTTTGCAAAACCTCTCAAATGTTAAATGCAACAAATGCATTGCATTAGGACGACTTTTCAGGCTGCTGCAATGTTAAATGCAGTGATCGCCTTGCATTAAAGAAATATTGCAACACCCTGCGATGTGAAATGCAATAATAATAATCCTGCAAAACCTCTCAAATGTTAAATGCGACTAATGCATCATATTAGGATAACTTTGCAGGCTGCTGCATTGTTAAATGCAGCGCTGGCGTTCCATTAAAGCAATATTGCAACCCCCTGGGATGTTAAATGCAATAAAATTAATTGCAATAATTTTGCAAATCCTCTCAAATGTTAAATGCAATTAGGCTCCTGCAATGTTAAAAGCAGCGCAGGCCTTGCATTAAAGCAAAATTGCAGCTGCTCTGGGGTATTAAACGCATTAAAATCATTGTAATAATCATGCAAAATCTCTCAAATTTCTGACATCCATCCACCCACCCACCGATCGATCAATCAATCAATCTTTGATTTATTCTTATTATTAATAATATAAATTATTATTACTATAGTATTATTATTGTATTTACTACCCCCGGCATCGCATTAGGATGACTTTTCAGGCTGCTGCAATGTTAAATGCAGTGATCGCCTTGCATTAAAGAAATATTGCAACACCTTGCGATGTGAAATGCAATAATAATCCTGCAAAACCTCTCAAATGTTAAACGTGAATAATGCATCGTATTAGGATAACTTTGCAGGCTACTGCAATGTTAAATGCAGTGATGGCCTTGCATTAAAGTCATCTAGCGACCCCCAATGGATGTTATATGCATTAAATTAATTGCAATAATTTTGCAAAACCTCTCAAATGTTAAATGCAACAAATGCATCGCATTAGGATGACTTTTCAGGCTGCTGCAATGTTAAATGCAGTGATCGCCTTGCATTAAAGAAATATTGCAACACCCTGCGATGTGAAATGCAATAATAATAATCCTGCAAAACCTCTCAAATGTTAAATGCGACTAATGCATCGTATTAGGATAACTTTGCAGGCTGCTGCATTGTTAAATGCAGCGCTGGCGTTGCATTAAAGCAATATTGCAACCCCCTGGGATGTTAAATGCAATAAAATTAATTGCAATAATTTTGCAAATCCTCTCAAATGTTAAATGCAATTAGGCTCCTGCAATGTTAAATGCAGCGCAGGCCTTGCATTAAAGCAAAATTGCAGCTGTTCTGGGGTATTAAACGCATTAAAATCATTGTAATAATCATGCAAAATCTCTCAAATTCCTGACATCCATCCACCCACCCACCGATCGATCAATCAATCAATCTTTGATTTATTCTTATTATTAATAATATAAATTATTATTACTATAGTATTATTATTGTATTTACTACCCCCGGCATCGCATTAGGATGACTTTTCAGGCTGCTGCAATGTTAAATGCAGTGATCGCCTTGCATTAAAGAAATATTGCAACACCCTGCGATTGAAATGCAATAATAATCCTGCAAAACCTCTCAAATGTTAAATGTGACTAATGCATCGTATTAGGATAACTTTGCAGGCTGCTGCAATGTTAAATGCAGTGATCGCCTTGCATTAAAGAAATATAGCAACACCCTGCGATGTGAAATGCAATAATAATCCTGCAAAACCTCTCAAATGTTAAACGGGATTAATGCATCGTATTAGGATAACTTTGCAGGCTGCTGCAATGTTAAATGCAGTGATGGCCTTGCATTAAAGTCATCTAGCGACCCACAGTGGGTGTTAAATGCATTAAATTAATTGCAATAATTTTGCAAAACCTCTCAAATGTTAAATGCAACAAATGCATCGCATTAGGATGACTTTTCAGGCTGCTGCAATGTTAAATGCAGTGATCGCCTTGCATTAAAGAAATATTGCAACACCTTGCGATGTGAAATGCAATAATAATCCTGCAAAACCTCTCAAATGTTAAACGTGACTAATGCATCGTATTAGGATAACTTTGCAGGCTACTGCAATGTTAAATGCAGTGATGGCCTTGCATTAAAGTCATCTAGCGACCCCCAATGGATGTTATATGCATTAAATTAATTGCAATAATTTTGCAAAACCTCTCAAATGATAAATGCAACAAATGCATCGCATTAGGATGACTTTTCAGGCTGCTGCAATGTTAAATGCAGTGATCGCCTTGCATTAAAGAAATATTGCAACACCCTGCGATGTGAAATGCAATAATAATCCTGCAAAACCTCTCAAATGTTAAACGGGACTAATGCATCGTATTTGGATAACTTTGCAGGCTGCTGCAATGTTAAATGCAGTGATGGCCTTGCATTAAAGTCATCTAGCGACCCACAGTGGGTGTTAAATGCATTAAATTAATTGCAATAATTTTGCAAAACCTCTCAAATGTTAAATGCAACAAATGCATCGCATTAGGATGACTTTTCAGGCTGCTGCAATGTTAAATGCAGTGATCGCCTTGCATTAATGAAATATTGCAACACCCTGCGATGTGAAATGCAATAATAATAATCCTGCAAAACCTCTCAAATGTTAAATGCGACTAATGCATCGTATTAGTATAACTTTGCAGGCTGCTGCATTGTTAAATGCAGCGCTGGCGTTGCATTAAAGCAATATTGCAACCCCCTGGGATGTTAAATGCAATAAAATTAATTGCAATAATTTTGCAAATCCTCTCAAATGTTAAATGCAATTAGGCTCCTGCAATGTTAAATGCAGCGCAGGCCTTGCATTAAAGCAAAATTGCAGCTGTTCTGGGGTATTAAACGCATTAAAATCATTGTAATAATCATGCAAAATCTCTCAAATTCCTGACATCCATCCACCCACCCACCGATCGATCAATCAATCAATCTTTGATTTATTCTTATTATTAATAATATAAATTATTATTACTATAGTATTATTATTGTATTTACTACCCCCGGCATCGCATTAGGATGACTTTTCAGGCTGCTGCAATGTTAAATGCAGTGATCGCCTTGCATTAAAGAAATATTGCAACACCTTGCGATGTGAAATGCAATAATAATCCTGCAAAACCTCTCAAATGTTAAACGTGACTAATGCATCGTATTAGGATAACTTTGCAGGCTACTGCAATGTTAAATGCAGTGATGGCCTTGCATTAAAGTCATCTAGCGACCCCCAATGGATGTTATATGCATTAAATTAATTGCAATAATTTTGCAAAACCTCTCAAATGTTAAATGCAACAAATGCATCGCATTAGGATGACTTTTCAGGCTGCTGCAATGTTAAATGCAGTGATCGCCTTGCACTAAAGAAATATTGCAACACCCTGCGATGTGAAATGCAATAATAATCCTGCAAAACCTCTCAAATGTTAAACGGGACTAATGCATCGTATTAGGATAACTTTGCAGGCTGCTGCAATGTTAAATGCAGTGATGGCCTTGCATTAAAGTCATCTAGCGACCCACAGTGGGTGTTAAATGCATTAAATTAATTGCAATAATTTTGCAAAACCTCTCAAATGTTAAATGCATCAAATGCATCGCATTAGGATGACTTTTCAGGCTGCTGCAATGTTAAATGCAGTGATCGCCTTGCATTAAAGAAATATTGCAACAACCTGCGATGTGAAATGCAATAATAATAATCCTGCAAAACCTCTCAAATGTTAAATGCGACTAATGCATCGTATTAGGATAACTTTGCAGGCTGCTGCATTGTTAAATGCAGCGCTGGCGTTGCATTAAAGCAATATTGCAACCCCCTGGGATGTTAAATGCAATAAAATTAATTGCAATAATTTTGCAAATCCTCTCAAATGTTAAATGCAATTAGGCTCCTGCAATGTTAAATGCAGCGCAGGCCTTGCATTAAAGCAAAATTGCAGCTGTTCTGGGGTATTAAACGCATTAAAATCATTGTAATAATCATGCAAAATCTCTCAAATTCCTGACATCCATCCACCCACCCACCGATCGATCAATCAATCAATCTTTGATTCATTCTTATTATTAATAAAATAAATTATTATTACTATAGTATTATTATTGTATTTACTACCCCCGGCATCGCATTAGGATGACTTTTCAGGCTGCTGCAATGTTAAATGCAGTGATCGCCTTGCATTAAAGAAATATTGCAACACCCTGCGATGTGAAATGCAATAATAATCCTGCAAAACCTCTCAAATGTTAAACGTGACTAATGCATCGTATTAGGATAACTTTGCAGGCTACTGCAATGTTAAATGCAGTGATGGCCTTGCATTAAAGTCATCTAGCGACCCCCAATGGATGTTATATGCATTAAATTAATTGCAATAATTTTGCAAAACCTCTCAAATGTTAAATGCAACAAATGCATCGCATTAGGATGACTTTTCAGGCTGCTGCAATGTTAAATGCAGTGATCGCCTTGCATTAAAGAAATATTGCAACACCCTGCGATGTGAAATGCAATAATAATCCTGCAAAACCTCTCAAATGTTAAACGGGACTAATGCATCGTATTAGGATAACTTTGCAGGCTGCTGCAATGTTAAATGCAGTGATGGCCTTGCATTAAAGTCATCTAGCGACCCACAGTGGGTGTTAAATGCATTAAATTAATTGCAATAATTTTGCAAAACCTCTCAAATGTTAAATGCAACAAATGCATCGCATTAGGATGACTTTTCAGGCTGCTGCAATGTTAAATGCAGTGATCGCCTTGCATTAAAGAAATATTGCAACACCCTGCGATGTGAAATGCAATAATAATAATCCTGCAAAACCTCTCAAATGTTAAATGCGACTAATGCATCGTATTAGGATAACTTTGCAGGCTGCTGCATTGTTAAATGCAGCAGTGGCGTTGCATTAAAGCAATATTGCAACCCCCTGGGATGTTAAATGCAATAAAATTAATTGCAATAATTTTGCAAATCCTCTCAAATGTTAAATGCAATTAGGCTCCTGCAATGTTAAATGCAGCGCAGGCCTTGCATTAAAGCAAAATTGCAGCTGTTCTGGGGTATTAAACGCATTAAAATCATTGTAATAATCATGCAAAATCTCTCAAATTCCTGACATCCATCCACCCACCCACCGATCTATCAATCAATCAATCTTTGATTTATTCTTATTATTAATAATATAAATTATTATTACTATAGTATTATTATTGTATTTACTACCCCCGGCATCGCATTAGGATGACTTTTCAGGCTGCTGCAATGTTAAATGCAGTGATCGCCTTGCATTAAAGAAATATTGCAACACCCTGCGATGTGAAATGCAATAATAATCCTGCAAAACCTCTCAAATGTTAAATGTGACTAATGCATCGTATTAGGATAACTTTGCAGGCTACTGCAATGTTAAATGCAGTGATGGCCTTGCATTAAAGTCATCTAGCGACCCCCAATGGATGTTATATGCATTAAATTAATTGCAATAATTTTGCAAAACCTCTCAAATGTTAAATGCAACAAATGCATCGTATTAGGATGACTTTTCAGGCTGCTGCAATGTTAAATGCAGTGATCGCCTTGCATTAAAGAAATATTGCAACACCCTGCGATGTGAAATGCAATAATAATCCTGCAAAACCTCTCAAATGTTAAACGGGACTAATGCATCGTATTAGGATAACTTTGCAGGCTGCTGCAATGTTAAATGCAGTGATGGCCTTGCATTAAAGTCATCTAGCGACCCACAGTGGGTGTTAAATGCATTAAATTAATTGCAATAATTTTGCAAAACCTCTCAAATGTTAAATGCAACAAATGCATCGCATTAGGATGACTTTTCAGGCTGCTGCAATGTTAAATGCAGTGATCGCCTTGCATTAAAGAAATATTGCAACACCCTGCGATGTGAAATGCAATAATAATAATCCTGCAAAACCTCTCAAATGTTAAATGCGACTAATGCATCGTATTAGGATAACTTTGCAGGCTGCTGCATTGTTAAATGCAGCGCTGGCATTGCATTAAAGCAATATTGCAACCCCCTGGGATGTTAAATGCAATAAAATTAATTGCAATAATTTTGCAAATCCTCTCAAATGTTAAATGCAATTAGGCTCCTGCAATGTTAAATGCAGCGCAGGCCTTGCATTAAAGCAAAATTGCAGCTGTTCTGGGGTATTAAACGCATTAAAATCATTGTAATAATCATGCAAAATCTCTCAAATTCCTGACATCCATCCACCCACCCACCGATCGATCAATCAATCAATCTTTGATTTATTCTTATTATTAATAATATAAATTATTATTACTATAGTATTATTATTGTATTTACTACCCCCGGCATCGCATTAGGATGACTTTTCAGGCTGCTGCAATGTTAAATGCAGTGATCGCCTTGCATTAAAGAAATATTGCAACACCCTGCGATTGAAATGCAATAATAATCCTGCAAAACCTCTCAAATGTTAAATGTGACTAATGCATCGTATTAGGATAACTTTGCAGGCTACTGCAATGTTAAATGCAGTGATGGCCTTGCATTAAAGTCATCTAGCGACCCCCAATGGATGTTATATGCATTAAATTAATTGCAATAATTTTGCAAAACCTCTCAAATGTTAAATGCAACAAATGCATCGCATTAGGATGACTTTTCAGGCTGCTGCAATGTTAAATGCAGTGATCGCCTTGCATTAAAGAAATATTGCAACACCCTGCGATGTGAAATGCAATAATAATCCTGCAAAACCTCTCAAATGTTAAACGTGACTAATGCATCGTATTAGGATAACTTTGCAGGCTACTGCAATGTTAAATGCAGTGATGGCCTTGCATTAAAGTCATCTAGCGACCCCCAATGGATGTTATATGCATTAAATTAATTGCAATAATTTTGCAAAACCTCTCAAATGTTAAATGCAACTAATGCATCGCATTAGGATGACTTTTCAGGCTGCTGCAATGTTAAATGCAGTGATCGCCTGCATTAAAGAAATATTGCAACACCCTGCGATGTGAAATGCAATAATAATCCTGCAAAACCTCTCAAATGTTAAACGGGACTAATGCATCGTATTAGGATAACTTTGCAGGCTGCTGCAATGTTAAATGCAGTGATGGCCTTGCATTAAAGTCATCTAGCGACCAACAGTGGGTGTTAAATGCATTAAATTAATTGCAATAATTTTGCAAAACCTCTCAAATGTTAAATGCAACAAATGCATCGCATTAGGATGACTTTTCAGGCTGCTGCAATGTTTAATGCAGTGATCGCCTTGCATTAAAGAAATATTGCAACACCCTGCGATGTGAAATGCAATAATAATAATCCTGCAAAACCTCTCAAATGTTAAATGCGACTAATGCATCGTATTAGGATAACTTTGCAGGCTGCTGCATTGTTAAATGCAGCACTGGCGTTGCATTAAAGCAATATTGCAACCCCCTGGGATGTTAAATGCAATAAAATTAATTGCAATAATTTTGCAAATCCTCTCAAATGTTAAATGCAATTAGGCTCCTGCAATGTTAAATGCAGCGCAGGCATTGCATTAAAGCAAAATTGCAGCTGTTCTGGGGTATTAAACGCATTAAAATCATTTTAATAATCATGCAAAATCTCTCAAATTCCTGACATCCATCCACCAACCAACAATCGATCAATCAATCAATCTTTGATTTATTCTTATTATTAATAATATAAATTATTATTACTATAGTATTATTATTGTATTTACTACCCCCGGCATCGCATTAGGATGACTTTTCAGGCTGCTGCAATGTTAAATGCAGTGATCGCCTTGCATTAAAGAAATATTGCAACACCCTGCGATGTGAAATGCAATAATAATCCTGCAAAACCTCTCAAATGTTAAACGTGACTAATGCATCGTATCAGGATAACTTTGCAGGCTACTGCAATGTTAAACGCAGTGATGGCCTTGCATTAAAGTCATCTAGCGACCCCCAATGGATGTTATATGCATTAAATTAATTGCAATAATTTTGCAAAACCTCTCAAATGTTAAATGCAACAAATGCATCGCATTAGGATGACTTTTCAGGCTGCTGCAATGTTAAATGCAGTGATCGCCTTGCATTAAAGAAATATTGCAACACCCTGCGATGTAAAATGCAATAATAATCCTGCAAAACCTCTCAAATGTTAAACGGGACTAATGCATCGTATTAGGATAACTTTGCAGGCTGCTGCAATGTTAAATGCAGTGATGGCCTTGCATTAAAGTCATCTAGCGACCAACAGTGGGTGTTAAATGCATTAAATTAATTGCAATAATTTTGCAAAACCTCTCAAATGTTAAATGCAACAAATGCATCGCATTAGGATGACTTTTCAGGCTGCTGCAATGTTAAATGCAGTGATCGCCTTGCATTAAAGAAATATTGCAACACCCTGCGATGT
Organism: Rhinoraja longicauda; assembly: GCF_053455715.1. Lineage (NCBI taxonomy): Eukaryota > Metazoa > Chordata > Chondrichthyes > Rajiformes > Arhynchobatidae > Rhinoraja > Rhinoraja longicauda. Next base: position 56,472 of record NW_027601670.1, on the reverse strand, counting down.
GAAATGCAATAATAATAATCCTGCAAAACCTCTCAAATGTTAAATGCGACTAATGCATCGTATTAGGATAACTTTGCAGGCTGCTGCATTGTTAAATGCAGCGCTGGCATTGCATTAAAGCAATATTGCAACCCCCTGGGATGTTAAATGCAATAAAATTAATTGCAATAATTTTGCAAATCCTCTCAAATGTTAAATGCAATTAGGCTCCTGCAATGTTAAATGCAGCGCAGGCCTTGCATTAAAGCAAAATTACAGCTGTTCTGGGGTATTAAACGCATTAAAATCATTGTAATAATCATGCAAAATCTCTCAAATTCCTAACATCCATCCACCCACCCACCGATCGATCAATCAATCAATCTTTGATTTATTCTTATTATTAATAATATAAATTATTATTACTATAGTATTATTATTGTATTTACTACCCCCGGCATCGCATTAGGATGACTTTTCAGGCTGCTGCAATGTTAAATGCAGTGATCGCCTTGCATTAAAGAAATATTGCAACACCCTGCGATGTGAAATGCAATAATAATCCTGCAAAACCTCTCAAATGTTAAACGTGACTAATGCATCGTATTAGGATAACTTTGCAGGCTACTGCAATGTTAAATGCAGTGATGGCCTTGCATTAAAGTCATCTAGCGACCCCCAATGGATGTTATATGCATTAAATTAATTGCAATATTTTTGCAAAACCTCTCAAATGTTAAATGCAACAAATGCATCGCATTAGGATGACTTTTCAGGCTGCTGCAATGTTAAATGCAGTGATCGCCTTGCATTAAAGAAATATTGCAACACCCTGCGATGTGAAATGCAATAATAATCCTGCAAAACCTCTCAAATTTTAAACGGGACTAATGCATCGTATTAGGATAACTTTGCAGGCTGCTGCAATGTTAAATGCAGTGATGGCCTTGCATTAAATTCATCTAGCGACCCACAGTGGGTGTTAAATGCATTAAATTAATTGCAATAATTTTGCAAAACCTCTCAAATGTTAAATGCAACAAATGCATCGCATTAGGATGACTTTTCAGGCTGCTGCAATGTTAAATGCAGTGATCGCCTTGCATTAAAGAAATATTGCAACAGCCTGCGATGTGAAATGCAATAATAATAATCCTGCAAAACCTCTCAAATGTTAAACGGGACTAATGCATCGTATTAGGATAACTTTGCAGGCTGCTGCAATGTTAAATGCAGTGATGGCCTTGCATTAAAGTCATCTAGCGACCCACAGTGGGTGTTAAATGCATTAAATTAATTGCAATAATTTTGCAAAACCTCTCAAATGTTAAATGCAACAAATGCATCGCATTAGGATGACTTCAGGCTGCTGCAATGTTAAATGCAGTGATCGCCTTGCATTAAAGAAATATTGCAACACCCTGCGATGTGAAATGCAATAATAATAATCCTGCAAAACCTCTCAAATGTTAAATGCGACTAATGCATCGTATTAGGATAACTTTGCAGGCTGCTGCATTGTTAAATGCAGCGCTGGCGTTGCATTAAAGCAATATTGCAACCCCCTGGGATGTTAAATGCAATAAAATTAATTGCAATAATTTTGCAAATCCTCTCAAATGTTAAATGCAATTAGGCTCCTGCAATGTTAAATGCAGCGCAGGCCTTGCATTAAAGCAAAATTGCCGCTGTTCTGGGGTATTAAACGCATTAAAATCATTGTAATAATCATGCAAAATCTCTCAAATTCCTGACATCCATCCACCCACCCACCGATCGATCAATCAATCAATCTTTGATTTATTCTTATTATTAATAATATAAATTATTATTACTATAGTATTATTATTGTATTTACTACCCCCGGCATCGCATTAGGATGACTTTTCAGGCTGCTGCAATGTTAAATGCAGTGATCGCCTTGCATTAAAGAAATATTGCAACACCCTGCGATGTGAAATGCAATATTAATCCTGCAAAACCTCTCAAATGTTAAACGTGACTAATGCATCGTATTAGGATAACTTTGCAGGCTACTGCAATGTTAAATGCAGTGATGGCCTTGCATTAAAGTCATCTAGCGACCCCCAATGGATGTTATATGCATTAAATTAATTGCAATAATTTTGCAAAACCTCTCAAATGTTAAATGCAACAAATGCATCGCATTAGGATGACTTTTCAGGCTGCTGCAATGTTAAATGCAGTGATCGCCTTGCATTAAAGAAATATTGCAACACCCTGCGATGTGAAATGCAATAATAATCCTGCAAAACCTCTCAAATGTTAAACGGGATTAATGCATCGTATTAGGATAACTTTGCAGGCTGCTGCAATGTTAAATGCAGTGATGGCCTTGCATTAAAGTCATCTAGCGACCCACAGTGGGTGTTAAATGCATTAAATTAATTGCAATAATTTTGCAAAACCTCTCAAATGTTAAATGCAACAAATGCATCGCATTAGGATGACTTTTCAGGCTGCTGCAATGTTAAATGCAGTGATCGCCTTGCATTAAAGAAATATTGCAACACCCTGCGATGTGAAATGCAATAATAATAATCCTGCAAAACCTCTCAAATGTTAAATGCGACTAATGCATCGTATTAGGATAACTTTGCAGGCTGCTGCATTGTTAAATGCAGCGCTGGCGTTGCATTAAAGCAATATTGCAACCCCCTGGGATGTTAAATGCAATAAAATTAATTGCAATAATTTTGCAAATCCTCTCAAATGTTAAATGCAATTAGGCTCCTGCAATGTTAAATGCAGCGCAGGCCTTGCATTAAAGCAAAATTGCAGCTGTTCTGGGGTATTAAACGCATTAAAATCATTGTAATAATCATGCAAAATCTCTCAAATTCCTGACATCCATCCACCCACCCACCGATCGATCAATCAATCAATCTTTGATTTATTCTTGTTATTAATAATAAAAATTATTATTACTATAGTATTATTATTGTATTTACTACCCCCGGCATCGCATTAGGATGACTTTTCAGGCTGCTGCAATGTTAAATGCAGTGATCGCCTTGCATTAAAGAAATATTGCAACACCCTGCGATGTGAAATGCAATAATAATCCTGCAAAACCTCTCAAATGTTAAATGGGACTAATGCATCGTATTAGGATAACTTTGCAGGCTGCTGCAATGTTAAATGCAGTGATGGCCTTGCATTAAAGTCATCTAGCGACCCACAGTGGGTGTTAAATGCATTAAATTAATTGCAATAAATTTTCAAAACCTCTCAAATGTTAAATGCAACAAATGCATCGCATTAGGATGACTTTTCAGGCTGCTGCAATGTTAAATGCAGTGATCGCCTTGCATTAAAGAAATATTGCAACAGCCTGCGATGTGAAATGCAATAATAATAATCCTGCAAAACCTCTCAAATGTTAAATGCGACTAATGCATCGTATTAGGATAACTTTGCAGGCTGCTGCATTGTTAAATGCAGCGCTGGCGTTGCATTAAAGCAATATCGCAACCCCCTGGGATGTTAAATGCAATAAAATTAATTGCAATAATTTTGCAAATCCTCTCAAATGTTAAATGCAATTAGGCTCCTGCAATGTTAAATGCAGCGCAGGCCTTGCATTAAAGCAAAATTGCAGCTGTTCTGGGGTATTAAACGCATTAAAATCATTGTAATAATCATGCAAAATCTCTCAAATTCCTGACATCCATCCACCCACCCACCGATCGATCAATCAATCTTTGATTTATTCTTATTATTAATAATATAAATTATTATTACTATAGTATTATTATTGTATTTACTACCCCCGGCATCGCATTAGGATGACTTTTCAGGCTGCTGCAATGTTAAATGCAGTGATCGCCTCGCATTAAAGAAATATTGCAACACCCTTCGATGTGAAATGCAATAATAATCCTGCAAAACCTCTCAAATGTTAAACGTGACTAATGCATCGTATTAGGATAACTTTGCAGGCTACTGCAATGTTAAATGCAGTGATGGCCTTGCATTAAAGTCATCTAGCGACCCCCAATGGATGTTATATGCATTAAATTAATTGCAATAATTTTGCAAAACCTCTCAAATGTTAAATGCAACAAATGCATCGCATTAGGATGACTTTTCAGGCTGCTGCAATGTTAAATGCAGTGATCGCCTTGCATTAAAGAAATATTGCAACACCCTGCGATGTGAAATGCAATAATAATCCTGCAAAACCTCTCAAATGTTAAACAGGACTAATGCATCGTATTAGGATAACTTTGCAGGCTGCTGCAATGTTAAATGCAGTGATGGCCTTGCATTAAAGTCATCTAGCGACCCACAGTGGGTGTTAAATGCATTAAATTAATTGCAATAATTTTGCAAAACCTCTCAAATGTTAAATGCAACAAATGCATCGCATTAGGATGACTTTTCAGGCTGCTGCAATGTTAAATGCAGTGATCGCCTTGCATTAAAGAAATATTGCAACAGCCTGCGATGTGAAATGCAATAATAATAATCCTGCAAAACCTCTCAAATGTTAAATGCGACTAATGCATCGTATTAGGATAACTTTGCAGGCTGCTGCATTGTTAAATGCAGCGCTGGCGTTGCATTAAAGCAATATTGCAACTCCCTGGGATGTTAAATGCAATAAAATTAATTGCAATAATTTTGCAAATCCTCTCAAATGTTAAATGCAATTAGGCTCCTGCAATGTTAAATGCAGCGCAGGCCTTGCATTAAAGCAAAATTGCAGCTGTTCTGGGGTATTAAACGCATTAAAATCATTGTAATAATCATGCAAAATCTCTCAAATTCCTGACATCCATCCACCCACCCACCGATCGATCAATCAATCAATCTTTGATTTATTCTTATTATTAATAATATAAATTATTATTACTATAGTATTATTATTGTATTTACTACCCCCGGCATCGCATTAGGATGACTTTTCAGGCTGCTGCAATGTTAAATGCAGTGATCGCCTTGCATTAAAGAAATATTGCAACACCCTGCGATGTGAAATGCAATAATAATCCTGCAAAACCTCTCAAATGTTAAACGTGACTAATGCATCGTATTAGGATAACTTTGCAGGCTACTGCAATGTTAAATGCAGTGATGGCCTTGCATTAAAGTCATCTAGCGACCCCCAATGGATGTTATATGCATTAAATTAATTGCAATAATTTTGCAAAACCTCTCAAATGTTAAATGCAACAAATGCATCGCATTAGGATGACTTTTCAGGCTGCTGCAATGTTAAATGCAGTGATCGCCTTGCATTAAAGAAATATTGCAACACCCTGCGATGTGAAATGCAATAATAATCCTGCAAAACCTCTCAAATGTTAAACGGGACTAATGCATCGTATTAGGATAACTTTGCAGGCTGCTGCAATGTTAAATGCAGTGATGGCCTTGCATTAAAGTCATCTAGCGACCCACAGTGGGTGTTAAATGCATTAAATTAATTGCAATAATTTTGCAAAACCTATCAAATGTTAAATGCAACAAATGCATCGCATTAGGATGACTTTTCAGGCTGCTGCAATGTTAAATGCAGTGATCGCCTTGCATTAAAGAAATATTGCAACACCCTGCGATGTGAAATGCAATAATAATAATCCTGCAAAACCTCTCAAATGTTAAATGCGACTAATGCATCGTATTAGGATAACTTTGCAGGCTGCTGCATTGTTAAATGCAGCGCTGGCGTTGCATTAAAGCAATATTGCAACCCCCTGGGATGTTAAATGCAATAAAATTAATTGCAATAATTTTGCAAATCCTCTCAAATGTTAAATGCAATTAGGCTCCTGCAATGTTAAATGCAGCGCAGGCCTTGCATTAAAGCAAAATTGCAGCTGTTCTGGGGTATTAAACGCATTAAAATCATTGTAATAATCATGCAAAATCTCTCAAATTCCTGACATCCATCCACCCACCCACCGATCGATCAATCAATCAATCTTTGATTTATTCTTATTATTAATAATATAAATTATTATTACTATAGTATTATTATTGTATTTACTACCCCCAGCATCGCATTAGGATGACTTTTCAGGCTGCTGCAATGTTAAATGCAGTGATCGCCTTGCATTAAAGAAATATTGCAACACCCTGCGATGTGAAATGCAATAATAATCCTGCAAAACCTCTCAAATGTTAAACGTGACTAATGCATCGTATTAGGATAACTTTGCAGGCTACTGCAATGTTAAATGCAGTGATGGCCTTACATTAAAGTCATCTAGCGACCCCCAATGGATGTTATATGCATTAAATTAATTGCAATAATTTTGCAAAACCTCTCAAATGTTAAATGCAACAAATGCATCGCATTAGGATGACTTTTCAGGCTGCTGCAATGTTAAATGCAGTGATCGCCTTGCATTAAAGAAATATTGCAACACCCTGCGATGTGAAATGCAATAATAATCCTGCAAAACCTCTCAAATGTTAAACAGGACTAATGCATCGTATTAGGATAACTTTGCAGGCTGCTGCAATGTTAAATGCAGTGATGGCCTTGCATTAAAGTCATCTAGCGACCCACAGTGGGTGTTAAATGCATTAAATTAATTGCAATAATTTTGCAAAACCTCTCAAATGTTAAATGCAACAAATGCATCGCATTAGGATGACTTTTCAGGCTGCTGCAATGTTAAATGCAGTGATCGCCTTGCATTAAAGAAATATTGCAACACCCTGCGATGTGAAATGCAATAATAATAATCCTGCAAAACCTCTCAAATGTTAAATGCGACTAATGCATCGTATTAGGATAACTTTGCAGGCTGCTGCATTGTTAAATGCAGCGCTGGCGTTGCATTAAAGCAATATTGCAACCCCCTGGGATGTTAAATGCAATAAAATTAATTGCAATAATTTTGCAAATCCTCTCAAATGTTAAATGCAATTAGGCTCCTGCAATGTTAAATGCAGCGCAGGCCTTGCATTAAAGCAAAATTGCAGCTGTTCTGGGGTATTAAACGCATTAAAATCATTGTAATAATCATGCAAAATCTCTCAAATTCCTGACATCCATCCACCCACCCACCGATCGATCAATCAATCAATCTTTGATTTATTCTTATTATTAATAATATAAATTATTATTACTATAGTATTATTATTGTATTTACTACCCCCGGCATCGCATTAGGATGACTTTTCAGGCTGCTGCAATGTTAAATGCAGTGATCGCCTTGCATTAAAGAAATATTGCAACACCCTGCGATGTGAAATGCAATAATAATCCTGCAAAACCTCTCAAATGTTAAACGTGACTAATGCATCGTATTAGGATAACTTTGCAGGCTACTGCAATGTTAAATGCAGTGATGGCCTTGCATTAAAGTCATCTAGCGACCCCAATGGATGTTATATGCATTAAATTAATTGCAATAATTTTGCAAAACCTCTCAAATGTTAAATGCAACAAATGCATCGCATTAGGATGACTTTTCAGGCTGCTGCAATGTTAAATGCAGTGATCGCCTTGCATTAAAGAAATATTGCAACACCCTGCGATGTGAAATGCAATAATAATCCTGCAAAACCTCTCAAATGTTAAACGGGACTAATGCATCGTATTAGGATAACTTTGCAGGCTGCTGCAATGTTAAATGCAGTGATGGCCTTGCATTAAAGTCATCTAGCGACCCACAGTGGGTGTTAAATGCATTAAATTAATTGCAATAATTTTGCAAAACCTCTCAAATGTTAAATGCAACAAATGCATCGCATTAGGATGACTTTTCAGGCTGCTGCAATGTTAAATGCAGTGATCGCCTTGCATTCAAGAAATATTGCAACAGCCTGCGATGTGAAATGCAATAATAATAATCCTGCAAAACCTCTCAAATGTTAAATGCGACTAATGCATCGTATTAGGATAACTTTGCAGGCTGCTGCATTGTCAAATGCAGCGCTGGCGTTGCATTAAAGCAATATTGCAACCCCCTGGGATGTTAAATGCAATAAAATTAATTGCAATAATTTTGCAAATCCTCTCAAATGTTAAATGCAATTAGGCCCCTGCAATGTTAAATGCAGCGCAGGCCTTGCATTAAAGCAAAATTGCAGCTGTTCTGGGGTATTAAACGCATTAAAATCATTGTAATAATCATGCAAAATCTCTCAAATTCCTGACATCCATCCACCCACCCACCGATCGATCAATCAATCAATCTTTGATTCATTCTTATTATTAATAATATAAATTATTATTACTATAGTATTATTATTGTATTTACTACCCCCGGCATCGCATTAGGATGACTTTTCAGGCTGCTGCAATGTTAAATGCAGTGATCGCCTTGCATTAAAGAAATATTGCAACACCCTGCGATGTGAAATGCAATAATAATCCTGCAAAACCTCTCAAATGTTAAACGTGACTAATGCATCGTATTAGGATAACTTTGCAGGCTACTGCAATGTTAAATGCAGTGATGGCCTTGCATTAAAGTCATCTAGCGACCCCCAATGGATGTTATATGCATTAAATTAATTGCAATAATTTTGCAAAACCTCTCAAATGTTAAATGCAACAAATGCATCGCATTAGGATGACTTTTCAGGCTGCTGCAATGTTAAATGCAGTGATCGCCTTGCATTAAAGAAATATTGCAACACCCTGCGATGTGAAATGCAATAATAATCCTGCAAAACCTCTCAAATGTTAAACGGGACTAATGCATCGTATTAGGATAACTTTGCAGGCTGCTGCAATGTTAAATGCAGTGATGGCCTTGCATTAAAGTCATCTAGCAACCCACAGTGGGTGTTAAATGCATTAAATTAATTGCAATAATTTTGCAAAACCTCTCAAATGTTAAATGCAACAAATGCATCGCATTAGGATGACTTTTCAGGCTGCTGCAATGTTAAATGCAGTGATCGCCTTGCATTAAAGAAATATTGCAACAGCCTGCGATGTGAAATGCAATAATAATAATCCTGCAAAACCTCTCAAATGTTAAATGCGACTAATGCATCGTATTAGGATAACTTTGCAGGCTGCTGCATTGTTAAATGCAGCGCTGGCGTTGCATTAAAGCAATATTGCAACCCCCTGGGATGTTAAATGCAATAAAATTAATTGCAATAATTTTGCAAATCCTCTCAAATGTTAAATGCAATTAGGCTCCTGCAATGTTAAATGCAGCGCAGGCCTTGCATTAAAGCAAAATTGCAGCTGTTCTGGGGTATTAAACGCATTAAAATCATTGTAATAATCATGCAAAATCTCTCAAATTCCTGACATCCATCCACCCACCCACCGATCGATCAATCAATCAATCTTTGATTTATTCTTATTATTAATAATATAAATTATTATTACTATAGTATTATTATTGTATTTACTACCCCCGGCATCGCATTAGGATGACTTTTCAGGCTGCTGCAATGTTAAATGCAGTGATCGCCTTGCATTAAAGAAATATTGCAACACCCTGCGATGTGAAATGCAATAATAATCCTGCAAAACCTCTCAAATGTTAAACGTGACTAATGCATCGTATTAGGATAACTTTGCAGGCTACTGCAATGTTAAATGCAGTGATGGCCTTGCATTAAAGTCATCTAGCGACCCCCAATGGATGTTATATGCATTAAATTAATTGCAATAATTTTGCAAAACCTCTCAAATGTTAAATGCAACAAATGCATCGCATTAGGATGACTTTTCAGGCTGCTGCAATGTTAAATGCAGTGATCGCCTTGCATTAAAGAAATATTGCAACACCCTGCGATGTGAAATGCAATAATAATCCTGCAAAACCTCTCAAATGTTAAACGGGACTAATGCATCGTATTAGGATAACTTTGCAGGCTGCTGCAATGTTAAATGCAGTGATGGCCTTGCATTAAAGTCATCTAGCGACCCACAGTGGGTGTTAAATGCATTAAATTAATTGCAATAATTTTGCAAAACCTCTCAAATGTTAAATGCAACAAATGCATCGCATTAGGATGACTTTTCAGGCTGCTGCAATGTTAAATGCAGTGATCGCCTTGCATTAAAGAAATATTGCAACACCCTGCGATGTGAAATGCAATAATAATAATCCTGCAAAACCTCTCAAATGTTAAATGCGACTAATGCATCGTATTAGGATAACTTTGCAGGCTGCTGCATTGTTAAATGCAGCGCTGGCGTTGCATTAAAGCAATATTGCAACCCCTGGGATGTTAAATGCAATAAAATTAATTGCAATAATTTTGCAAATCCTCTCAAATGTTAAATGCAATTAGGCTCCTGCAATGTTAAATGCAGCGCAGGCATTGCATTAAAGCAAAATTGCAGCTGTTCTGGGGTATTAAACGCATTAAAATCATTTTAATAATCATGCAAAATCTCTCAAATTCCTGACATCCATCCACCCACCCACCGATCGATCAATCAATCAATCTTTGATTTATTCTTATTATTAATAATATAAATTATTATTACTATAGTATTATTATTGTATTTACTACCCCCGGCATCGCATTAGGATGACTTTTCAGGCTGCTGCAATGTTAAATGCAGTGATCGCCTTGCATTAAAGAAATATTGCAACACCCTGCGATGTGAAATGCAATAATAATCCTGCAAAACCTCTCAAATGTTAAACGTGACTAATGCATCGTATTAGGATAACTTTGCAGGCTACTGCAATGCTAAATGCAGTGATGGCCTTGCATTAAAGTCATCTAGCGACCCCCAATGGATGTTATATGCATTAAATTAATTGCAATAATTTTTCAAAACCTCTCAAATGTTAAATGCAACAAATGCATCGCATTAGGATGACTTTTCAGGCTGCTGCAATGTTAAATGCAGTGATCGCCTTGCATTAAAGAAATATTGCAACACCCTGCGATGTGAAATGCAATAATAATCCTGCAAAACCTCTCAAATGTTAAACGGGACTAATGCATCGTATTAGGATAACTTTGCAGGCTGCTGCAATGTTAAATGCAGTGATGGCCTTGCATTAAAGTCATCTAGCGACCCACAGTGGGTGTTAAATGCATTAAATTAATTGCAATAATTTTGCAAAACCTCTCAAATGTTAAATGCAACAAATGCATCGCATTAGGATGACTTTTCAGGCTGCTGCAATGTTAAATGCAGTGATCGCCTTGCATTAAAGAAATATTGCAATACCCTGCGATGTGAAATGCAATAATAATCCTGCAAAACCTCTCAAATGTTAAACGGGACTAATGCATCGTATTAGGATAACTTTGCAGGCTGCTGCAATGTTAAATGCAGTCATGGCCTTGCATTAAAGTCATCTAGCGACCCACAGTGGGTGTTAAATGCATTAAATTAATTGCAATAATTTTGCAAAACCTCTCAAATGTTAAATGCAACAAATGCATCGCATTAGGATGACTTTTCAGGCTGCTGCAATGTTAAATGCAGTGATCGCCTTGCATTAAAGAAATATTGCAACACCCTGCGATGTGAAATGCAATAATAATAATCCTGCAAAACCTCTCAAATGTTAAATGCGACTAATGCATCGTATTAGGATAACTTTGCAGGCTGCTGCATTGTTAAATGCAGCGCTGGCGTTGCATTAAAGCAATATTGCAACCCCCTGGGATGTTAAATGCAATAAAATTAATTGCAATAATTTTGCAAATCCTCTCAAATGTTAAATGCAATTAGGCTCCTGCAATGTTAAATGCAGCGCAGGCCTTGCATTAAAGCAAAATTGCAGCTGTTCTGAGGTATTAAACGCATTAAAATCATTGTAATAATCATGCAAAATCTCTCAAATTCCTGACATCCATCCACCCACCCACCGATCGATCAATCAATCAATCTTTGATTTATTCTTATTATTAATAATATAAATTATTATTACTATAGTATTATTATTGTATTTACTACCCCCGGCATCGCATTAGGATGACTTTTCAGGCTGCTGCAATGTTAAATGCAGTGATCGCCTTGCATTAAAGAAATATTGCAACACCCTGCGATGTGAAATGCAATAATAATCCTGCAAAACCTCTCAAATGTTAAACGTGACTAATGCATCGTATTAGGATAACTTTGCAGGCTACTGCAATGTTAAATGCAGTGATGGCCTTGCATTAAAGTCATCTAGCGACCCCCAATGGATGTTATATGCATTAAATTAATTGCAATAATTTTGCAAAACCTCTCAAATGTTAAATGCAACAAATGCATCGCATTAGGATGACTTTTCAGGCTGCTGCAATGTTAAATGCAGTGATCGCCTTGCATTAAAGAAATATTGCAACACCCTGCGATGTGAAATGCAATAATAATCCTGCAAAACCTCTCAAATGTTAAACGGGACTAATGCATCGTATTAGGATAACTTTGCAGGCTGCTCCAATGTTAAATGCAGTGATGGCCTTGCATTAAAGTCATCTATAATATTAATAATAATAATATTCATTTATTGTCATTGCAACGAGTACAACGAAATTAAAAAATAGCCAATCCTGACGGTGCATACAAACATATATGCAATAAATGCAAAAACAAATAAATACATAAATACAATTAAATACAATTATATTAAGTACAAGATTTTTTAACGGTGTTGCCTAGTGCAAAGGTAGTGTTCAGTTCTCGTATGGCCCTGGGGTAAAAACTGTTCTTAAGTCTGTTTGTTCGGGATTTGATCGACCTGAAACGTCGACCAGAGGGCAGATGAACAAACAGACGGTGGCCGGGGTGGGATGGATCTTTTATTATTTTGCCTGCTCTACTGAGGCAGCGTAGTCTGAACAGGTGCTCCAGGGAGGGCAGTGAGCAGCCGATGATCTTCTGGGCCGTCGTGATGACCCTCTGAAGGGCCTTCCTGTCCTTTTCTGAGCAGCTGGCATACCATGTGGTTATACAGTATGCCAGCACACTCTCGATGGAGCAGCGATAGAAGGACAACATGAGCTTCTCCTGCAGGTTGGTTTTCCTGATTTTGCATTAAAGTCATCTAGCGACCCACAGTGGGTGTTAAATGCATTAAATTAATTGCAATAATTTTGCAAAACCTCTCAAATGTTAAATGCAACAAATGCATCGCATTAGGATGACTTTTCAGGCTGCTGCAATGTTAAATGCAGTGATCGCCTTGCATTAAAGAAATATTGCAACAGCCTGCGATGTGAAATGCAATAATAATAATCCTGCAAAACCTCTCAAATGTTAAATGCGACTAATGCATCGTATTAGGATAACTTTGCAGGCTGCTGCATTGTTAAATGCAGCGCTGGCGTTGCATTAAAGCAATATTGCAACCCCCTGGGATGTTAAATGCAATAAAATTAATTGCAATAATTTTGCAAATCCTCTCAAATGTTAAATGCAATTAGGCTCCTGCAATGTTAAATGCAGCGCAGGCCTTGCATTAAAGCAAAATTGCAGCTGTTCTGGGGTATTAAACGCATTAAAATCATTGTAATAATCATGCAAAATCTCTCAAATTCCTGACATCCATCCACCCACCCACCGATCGATCAATCAATCAATCTTTGATTTATTCTTATTATTAATAATATAAATTATTATTACTATAGTATTATTATTGTATTTACTACCCCCGGCATCGCATTAGGATGACTTTTCAGGCTGCTGCAATGTTAAATGCAGTGATCGCCTTGCATTAAAGAAATATTGCAACACCCTGCGATGTGAAATGCAATAATAATCCTGCAAAACCTCTCAAATGTTAAACGTGACTAATGCATCGTATTAGGATAACTTTGCAGGCTACTGCAATGTTAAATGCAGTGATGGCCTTGCATTAAAGTCATCTAGCGACCCCCAATGGATGTTATATGCATTAAATTAATTGCAATAATTTTGCAAAACCTCTCAAATGTTAAATGCAACAAATGCATCGCATTAGGATGACTTTTCAGGCTGCTGCAATGTTAGATGCAGTGATCGCCTTGCATTAAAGAAATATTGCAACACCCTGCGATGTGAAATGCAATAATAATAATCCTGCAAAACCTCTCAAATGTTAAATGCGACTAATGCATCGTATTAGGATAACTTTGCAGGCTGCTGCATTGTTAAATGCAGCGCTGGCGTTGCATTAAAGCAATATTGCATCCCCCTGGGATGTTAAATGCAATAAAATTAATTGCAATAATTTTGCAAATCCTCTCAAATGTTAAATGCAATTAGGCTCCTGCAATGTTAAATGCAGCGCAGGCCTTGCATTAAAGCAAAATTGCAGCTGTTCTGGGGTATTAAACGCATTAAAATCATTGTAATAATCATGCAAAATCTCTCAAATTCCTGACATCCATCCACCCACCCACCGATCGATCAATCAATCAATCTTTGATTTATTCTTATTATTAATAATATAAATTATTATTACTATAGTATTATTATTGTATTTACTACCCCCGGCATCGCATTAGGATGACTTTTCAGGCTGCTGCAATGTTAAATGCAGTGATCGCCTTGCATTAAAGAAATATTGCAACACCCTGCGATGTGAAATGCAATAATAATCCTGCAAAACCTCTCAAATGTTAAACGTGACTAATGCAACGTATTAGGATAACTTTGCAGGCTACTGCAATGTTAAATGCAGTGATGGCCTTGCATTAAAGTCATCTAGCGACCCCCAATGGATGTTATATGCATTAAATTAATTGCAATAATTTTGCAAAACCTCTCAAATGTTAAATGCAACAAATGCATCGCATTAGGATGACTTTTCAGGCTGCTGCAATGTTAAATGCAGTGATCGCCTTGCATTAAAGAAATATTGCAACACCCTGCGATGTGAAATGCAATAATAATCCTGCAAAACCTCTCAAATGTTAAACGGGACTAATGCATCGTATTAGGATAACTTTGCAGGCTGCTCCAATGTTAAATGCAGTGATGGCCTTGCATTAAAGTCATCTATAATATTAATAATAATAATATTCATTTATTGTCATTGCAACGAGTACAACGAAATTAAAAAATAGCCAATCCTGACGGTGCGTACAAACATATATGCAATAAATGCAAAAACAAATAAATACATAAATACAATTAAATACAATTATATTAAGTACAAGATTTTTTAACGGTGTTGCCTAGTGCAAAGGTAGTGTTCAGTTCTCGTATGGCCCTGGGGTAAAAACTGTTCTTAAGTCTGTTTGTTCGGGATTTGATCGACCTGAAACGTCGACCAGAGGGCAGATGAACAAACAGACGGTGGCCGGGGTGGGATGGATCTTTTATTATTTTGCCTGCTCTACTGAGGCAGCGTAGTCTGAACAGGTGCTCCAGGGAGGGCAGTGAGCAGCCGATGATCTTCTGGGCCGTCGTGATGACCCTCTGAAGGGCCTTCCTGTCCTTTTCTGAGCAGCTGGCATACCATGTGGTTATACAGTATGCCAGCACACTCTCGATGGAGCAGCGATAGAAGGACAACATGAGCTTCTCCTGCAGGTTGGTTTTCCTGATTTTGCAAAACCTCTCAAATGTTAAATGCAACAAATGCATCGCATTAGGATGACTTTTCAGGCTGCTGCAATGTTAAATGCAGTGATCGCCTTGCATTAAAGAAATATTGCAACAGCCTGCGATGTGAAATGCAATAATAATAATCCTGCAAAACCTCTCAAATGTTAAATGCGACTAATGCATCGTATTAGGATAACTTTGCAGGCTGCTGCATTGTTAAATGCAGCGCTGGCGTTGCATTAAAGCAATATTGCAACCCCCTGGGATGTTAAATGCAATAAAATTAATTGCAATAATTTTGCAAATCCTCTCAAATGTTAAATGCAATTAGGCTCCTGCAATGTTAAATGCAGCGCAGGCCTTGCATTAAAGCAAAATTGCAGCTGTTCTGGGGTATTAAACGCATTAAAATCATTGTAATAATCATGCAAAATCTCTCAAATTCCTGACATCCATCCACCCACCCACCGATCGATCAATCAATCAATCTTTGATTTATTCTTATTATTAATAATATAAATTATTATTACTATAGTATTATTATTGTATTTACTACCCCCGGCATCGCATTAGGATGACTTTTCAGGCTGCTGCAATGTTAAATGCAGTGATCGCCTTGCATTAAAGAAATATTGCAACACCCTGCGATGTGAAATGCAATAATAATCCTGCAAAACCTCTCAAATGTTAAACGTGACTAATGCATCGTATTAGGATAACTTTGCAGGCTACTGCAATGTTAAATGCAGTGATGGCCTTTCATTAAAGTCATCTAGCGACCCCCAATGGATGTTATATGCATTAAATTAATTGCAATAATTTTGCAAAACCTCTCAAATGTTAAATGCAAGAAATGCATCGCATTAGGATGACTTTTCAGGCTGCTGCAATGTTAAATGCAGTGATCGCCTTGCATTAAAGAAATATTGCAACACCCTGCGATGTGAAATGCAATAATAATCCTGCAAAACCTCTCAAATGTTAAACGGGACTAATGCATCATATTAGGATAACTTTGCAGGCTGCTGCAATGTTAAATGCAGTGATGGCCTTGCATTAAAGTCATCTAGCGACCCACAGTGGGTGTTAAATGCATTAAATTAAATGCAATAATTTTGCAAAACCTCTCAAATGTTAAATGCAACAAATGCATCGCATTAGGATGACTTTTCAGGCTGCTGCAATGTTAAATGCAGTGATCGCCTTGCATTAAAGAAATATTGCAACACCCTGCGATGTGAAATGCAATAATAATAATCCTGCAAAACCTCTCAAATGTTAAATGCGACTAATGCATCGTATTAGGATAACTTTGCAGGCTGCTGCATTGTTAAATGCAGCGCTGGCGTTGCATTAAAGCAATATTGCAACCCCCTGGGATGTTAAATGCAATAAAATTAATTGCAATAATTTTGCAAATCCTCTCAAATGTTAAATGCAATTAGGCTCCTGCAATGTTAAATGCAGCGCAGGCCTTGCATTAAAGCAAAATTGCAGCTGTTCTGGGGTATTAAACGCATTAAAATCATTGTAATAATCATGCAAAATCTCTCAAATTCCTGACATCCATCCACCCACCCACCGATCGATCAATCAATCAATCTTTGATTTATTCTTATTATTAATAATATAAATTATTATTACTATAGTATTATTATTGTATTTACTACCCCCGGCATCGCATTAGGATGACTTTTCAGGCTGCTGCAATGTTAAATGCAGTGATCGCCTTGCATTAAAGAAATATTGCAACACCCTGCGATGTGAAATGCAATAATAATCCTGCAAAACCTCTCAAATGTTAAACGTGACTAATGCATCGTATTAGGATAACTTTGCAGGCTACTGCAATGTTAAATGCAGTGATGGCCTTGCATTAAAGTCATCTAGCGACCCCCAATGGATGTTATATGCATTAAATTAATTGCAATAATTTTGCAAAACCTCTCAAATGTTAAATGCAACAAATGCATCGCATTAGGATGACTTTTCAGGCTGCTGCAATGTTAAATGCAGTGATCGCCTTGCATTAAAGAAATATTGCAACACCCTGCGATGTGAAATGCAATAATAATCCTGCAAAACCTCTCAAATGTTAAACGGGACTAATGCATCGTATTAGGATAACTTTGCAGGCTGCTGCAATGTTAAATGCAGTGATGGCCTTGCATTAAAGTCATCTAGCGACCCACAGTGGGTGTTAAATGCATTAAATTAATTGCAATAATTTTGCAAAACCTCTCAAATGTTAAATGCAACAAATGCATCGCATTAGGATGACTTTTCAGGCTGCTGCAATGTTAAATGCAGTGATCGCCTTGCATTCAAGAAATATTGCAACAGCCTGCGATGTGAAATGCAATAATAATAATCCTGCAAAACCTCTCAAATGTTAAATGCGACTAATGCATCGTATTAGGATAACTTTGCAGGCTGCTGCATTGTTAAATGCAGCGCTGGCGTTGCATTAAAGCAATATTGCAACCCCCTGGGATGTTAAATGCAATAAAATTAATTGCAATAATTTTGCAAATCCTCTCAAATGTTAAATGCAATTAGGCTCCTGCAATGTTAAATGCAGCGCAGGCCTTGCATTAAAGCAAAATTGCAGCTGTTCTGGGGTATTAAACGCATTAAAATCATTGTAATAATCATGCAAAATCTCTCAAATTCCTGACATCCATCCACCCACCCACCGATCGATCAATCAATCAATCTTTGATTTATTCTTATTATTAATAATATAAATTATTATTACTATAGTATTATTATTGTATTTACTACCCCCGGCATCGCATTAGGATGACTTTTCAGGCTGCTGCAATGTTAAATGCAGTGATGGCCTTGCATTAAAGTCATCTAGCGACCCCCAATGGATGTTATATGCATTAAATTAATTGCAATAATTTTGCAAAACCTCTCAAATGTTAAATACAACAAATGCATCGCATTAGGATGACTTTTCAGGCTGCTGCAATGTTAAATGCAGTGATCGCCTTGCATTAAAGAAATATTGCAACACCCTGCGATGTGAAATGCAATAATAATCCTGCAAAACCTCTCAAATGTTAAACGGGACTAATGCATCGTATTAGGATAACTTTGCAGGCTGCTGCAATGTTAAATGCAGTGATGGCCTTGCATTAAAGTCATCTAGCGACCCACAGTGGGTGTTAAATGCATTAAATTAATTGCAATAATTTTGCAAAACCTCTCAAATGTTAAATGCAACAAATGCATCGCATTAGGATGACTTTTCAGGCTGCTGCAATGTTAAATGCAGTGATCGCCTTGCATTAAAGAAATATTGCAACAGCCTGCGATGTGAAATGCAATAATAATAATCCTGCAAAACCTCTCAAATGTTAAATGCGACTAATGCATCGTATTAGGATAACTTTGCAGGCTGCTGCATTGTTAAATGCAGTGCTGGCGTTGCATTAAAGCAATATTGCAACCCCCTGGGATGTTAAATGCAATAAAATTAATTGCAATAATTTTGCAAATCCTCTCAAATGTTAAATGCAATTAGGCTCCTGCAATGTTAAATGCAGCGCAGGCCTTGCATTAAAGCAAAATTGCAGCTGTTCTGGGGTATTAAACGCATTAAAATCATTGTAATAATCATGCAAAATCTCTCAAATTCCTGACATCCATCCACCCACCCACCGATCGATCAATCAATCAATCTTTGATTTATTCTTATTATTAATAATATAAATTATTATTACTATAGTATTATTATTGTATTTACTACCCCCGGCATCGCATTAGGATGACTTTTCAGGCTGCTGCAATGTTAAATGCAGTGATCGCCTTGCATTAAAGAAATATTGCAACACCCTGCGATGTGAAATGCAATAATAATCCTGCAAAACCTCTCAAATGTTAAACGTGACTAATGAATCGTATTAGGATAACTTTGCAGGCTACTGCAATGTTAAATGCAGTGATGGCCTTGCATTAAAGTCATCTAGCGACCCCCAATGGATGTTATATGCATTAAATTAATTGCAATAATTTTGCAAAACCTCTCAAATGTTAAATGCAACAAATGCATCGCATTAGGATGGCTTTTCAGGCTGCTGCAATGTTAAATGCAGTGATCGCCTTGCATTAAAGAAATATTGCAACACCCTGCGATGTGAAATGCAATAATAATCCTGCAAAACCTCTCAAATGTTAAACGGGACTAATGCATCGTATTAGGATAACTTTGCAGGCTGCTGCAATGTTAAATGCAGTGATGGCCTTGCATTAAAGTCATCTAGCGACCCACAGTGGGTGTTAAATGCATTAAATTAATTGCAATAATTTTGCAAAACCTCTCAAATGTTAAATGCAACAAATGCATCGCATTAGGATGCCTTTTCAGGCTGCTGCAATGTTAAATGCAGTGATCGCCTTGCATTAAAGAAATATTGCAACACCCTGCGATGTGAAATGCAATAATAATAATCCTGCAAAACCTCTCAAATGTTAAATGCGACTAATGCATCGTATTAGGATAACTTTGCAGGCTGCTGCATTGTTAAATGCAGCGCTGGCGTTGCATTAAAGCAATATTGCAACCCCTGGGATGTTAAATGCAATAAACTTAATTGCAATAATTTTGCAAATCCTCTCAAATGTTAAATGCAATTAGGCTCCTGCAATGTTAAATGCAGCGCAGGCCTTGCATTAAAGCAAAGTTGCAGCTGTTCTGGGGTATTAAACGCATTAAAATCATTGTAATAATCATGCAAAATCTCTCAAATTCCTGACATCCATCCACCCACCCACCGATCGATCAATCAATCAATCTTTGATTTATTCTTATTATTAATAATATAAATTATTATTACTATAGTATTATTATTGTATTTACTACCCCCGGCATCGCATTAGGATGACTTTTCAGGCTGCTGCAATGTTAAATGCAGTGATCGCCTTGCATTAAAGAAATATTGCAACACCCTGCGATGTGAAATGCAATAATAATCCTGCAAAACCTCTCAAATGTTAAACGTGACTAATGCATCGTATTAGGATAACTTTGCAGGCTACTGCAATGTTAAATGCAGTGATGGCCTTGCATTAAAGTCATCTAGCGACCCCCAATGGATGTTATATGCATTAAATTAATTGCAATAATTTTGCAAAACCTCTCAAATGTTAAATGCAACAAATGCATCGCATTAGGATGACTTTTCAGGCTGCTGCAATGTTAAATGCAGTGATCGCATTGCATTAAAGAAATATTGCAACACCCTGCGATGTGAAATGCAATAATAATCCTGCAAAACCTCTCAAATGTTAAACGTGACTAATGCATCGTATTAGGATAACTTTGCAGGCTACTGCAATGTTAAATGCAGTGATGGCCTTGCATTAAAGTCATCTAGCGACCCACAGTGGGTGTTAAATGCATTAAATTAATTGCAATAATTTTGCAAAACCTCTCAAATGTTAAATGCAACAAATGCATCGCATTAGGATGACTTTTCAGGCTGCTGCAATGTTAAATGCAGTGATCGCCTTGCATTAAAGAAATATTGCTACACCCTGCGATGAGAAATGCAATAATAATAATCCTGCAAAACCTCTCAAATGTTAAATGCGACTAATGCATCGTATTAGGATAACTTTGCAGGCTGCTGCATTGTTAAATGCAGCGCTGGCGTTGCATTAAAGCAATATTGCAACCCCCTGGGATGTTAAATGCAATAAAATTAATTGCAATAATTTTGCAAATCCTCTCAAATGTTAAATGCAATTAGGCTCCTGCAATGTTAAATGCAGCGCAGGCCTTGCATTAAAGCAAAATTGCAGCTGTTCTGGGGTATTAAACGCATTAAAATCATTGTAATAATCATGCAAAATCTCTCAAATTCCTGACATCCATCCACCCACCCACCGATCGATCAATCAATCAATCTTTGATTTATTCTTATTATTAATAATATAAATTATTATTACTATAGTATTATTATTGTATTTACTACCCCCGGCATCGCATTAGGATGACTTTTCAGGCTGCTGCAATGTTAAATGCAGTGATCGCCTTGCATTAAAGAAATATTGCAACACCCTGCGATGTGAAATGCAATAATAATCCTGCAAAACCTCTCAAATGTTAAACGTGACTAATGCATCGTATTAGGATAACTTTGCAGGCTACTGCAATGTTAAATGCAGTGATGGCCTTGCATTAAAGTCATCTAGCGACCCCCAATGGATGTTATATGCATTAAATTAATTGCAATAATTTTGCAAAACCTCTCAAATGTTAAATGCAACAAATGCATCGCATTAGGATGACTTTTCAGGCTGCTGCAATGTTAAATGCAGTGATCGCATTGCATTAAAGAAATATTGCAACACCCTGCGATGTGAAATGCAATAATAATCCTGCAAAACCTCTCAAATGTTAAACGTGACTAATGCATCGTATTAGGATAACTTTGCAGGCTACTGCAATGTTAAATGCAGTGATGGCCTTGCATTAAAGTCATCTAGCGACCCACAGTGGGTGTTAAATGCATTAAATTAATTGCAATAATTTTGCAAAACCTCTCAAATGTTAAATGCAACAAATGCATCGCATTAGGATGACTTTTCAGGCTGCTGCAATGTTAAATGCAGTGATCGCCTTGCATTAAAGAAATATTGCTACACCCTGCGATGAGAAATGCAATAATAATAATCCTGCAAAACCTCTCAAATGTTAAATGCGACTAATGCATCGTATTAGGATAACTTTGCAGGCTGCTGCATTGTTAAATGCAGCGCTGGCGTTGCATTAAAGCAATATTGCAACCCCCTGGGATGTTAAATGCAATAAAATTAATTGCAATAATTTTGCAAATCCTCTCAAATGTTAAATGCAATTAGGCTCCTGCAATGTTAAATGCAGCGCAGGCCTTGCATTAAAGCAAAATTGCAGCTGTTCTGGGGTATTAAACGCATTAAAATCATTGTAATAATCATGCAAAATCTCTCAAATTCCTGACATCCATCCACCCACCCACCGATCGATCAATCAATCAATCTTTGATTTATTCTTATTATTAATAATATAAATTATTATTACTATAGTATTATTATTGTATTTACTACCCCCGGCATCGCATTAGGATGACTTTTCAGGCTGCTGCAATGTTAAATGCAGTGATCGCCTTGCATTAAAGAAATATTGCAACACCCTGCGATGTGAAATGCAATAATAATCCTGCAAAACCTCTCAAATGTTAAACGTGACTAATGCATCATATTAGGATAACTTTGCAGGCTACTGCAATGTGAAATGCAGTGATGGCCTTGCATTAAAGTCATCTAGCGACCCCCAATGGATGTTATATGCATTAAATTAATTGCAATAATTTTGCAAAACCTCTCAAATGTTAAATGCAACAAATGCATCGCATTAGGATGACTTTTCAGGCTGCTGCAATGTTAAATGCAGTGATCGCCTTGCATTAAAGAAATATTGCAACACCCTGCGATGTGAAATGCAATAATAATCCTGCAAAACCTCTCAAATGTTAAACGGGACTAATGCATCGAATTAGGATAACTTTGCAGGCTGCTGCAATGTTAAATGCAGTGATGGCCTTGCATTAAAGTCATCTAGCGACCCACAGTGGGTGTTAAATGCATTAAATTAATTGCAATAATTTTGCAAAACCTCTCAAATGTTAAATGCAACAAATGCATCGCATTAGGATGACTTTTCAGGCTGCTGCAATGTTAAATGCAGTGATCGCCTTGCATTAAAGAAATATTGCAACAGCCTGCGATGTGAAATGCAATAATAATAATCCTGCAAAACCTCTCAAATGTTAAATGCGACTAATGCATCGTATTAGGATAACTTTGCAGGCTGCTGCATTGTTAAATGCAGCGCTGGCGTTGCATTAAAGCAATATTGCAACCCCCTGGGATGTTAAATGCAATAAAATTAATTGCAATAATTTTGCAAATCCTCTCAAATGTTAAATGCAATTAGGCTCCTGCAATGTTAAATGCAGCGCAGGCCTTGCATTAAAGCAAAATTGCAGCTGTTCTGGGGTATTAAACGCATTAAAATCATTGTAATAATCATGCAAAATCTCTCAAATTCCTGACATCCATCCACCCACCCACCGATCGATCAATCAATCAATCTTTGATTTATTCTTATTATTAATAATATAAATTATTATTACTATAGTATTATTATTGTATTTACTACCCCCGGCATCGCATTAGGATGACTTTTCAGGCTGCTGCAATGTTAAATGCAGTGATCGCCTTGCATTAAAGAAATATTGCAACACCCTGCGATGTGAAATGCAATAATAATCCTGCAAAACCTCTCAAATGTTAAACGTGACTAATGCATCGTATTAGGATAACTTTGCAGGCTACTGCAATGTTAAATGCAGTGATGGCCTTGCATTAAAGTCATCTAGCGACCCCCAATGGATGTTATATGCATTAAATTAATTGCAATAATTTTGCAAAACCTCTCAAATGTTAAATACAACAAATGCATCGCATTAGGATGACTTTTCAGGCTGCTGCAATGTTAAATGCAGTGATCGCCTTGCATTAAAGAAATATTGCAACACCCTGCGATGTGAAATGCAATAATAATCCTGCAAAACCTCTCAAATGTTAAACGGGACTAATGCATCGTATTAGGATAACTTTGCAGGCTGCTGCAATGTTAAATGCAGTGATGGCCTTGCATTAAAGTCATCTAGCGACCCACAGTGGGTGTTAAATGCATTAAATTAATTGCAATAATTTTGCAAAACCTCTCAAATGTTAAATGCAACAAATGCATAGCATTAGGATGACTTTTCAGGCTGCTGCAATGTTAAATGCAGTGATCGCCTTGCATTAAAGAAATATTGCAACAGCCTGCGATGTGAAATGCAATAATAATAATCCTGCAAAACCTCTCAAATGTTAAATGCGACTAATGCATCGTATTAGGATAACTTTGCAGGCTGCTGCATTGTTAAATGCAGCGCTGGCGTTGCATTAAAGCAATATTGCAACCCCCTGGGATGTTAAATGCAATAAAATTAATTGCAATAATTTTGCAAATCCTCTCAAATGTTAAATGCAATTAGGCTCCTGCAATGTTAAATGCAGCGCAGGCCTTGCATTAAAGCAAAATTGCAGCTGTTCTGGGGTATTAAACGCATTAAAATCATTGTAATAATCATGCAAAATCTCTCAAATTCCTGACATCCATCCACCCACCCACCGATCGATCAATCAATCAATCTTTGATTTATTCTTATTATTAATAATATAAATTATTATTACTATAGTATTATTATTGTATTTACTACCCCCGGCATCGCATTAGGATGACTTTTCAGGCTGCTGCAATGTTAAATGCAGTGATCGCCTTGCATTAAAGAAATATTGCAACACCCTGCGATGTGAAATGCAATAATAATCCTGCAAAACCTCTCAAATGTTAAACGTGACTAATGCATCATATTAGGATAACTTTGCAGGCTACTGCAATGTTAAATGCAGTGATGGCCTTGCATTAAAGTCATCTAGCGACCCCCAATGGATGTTATATGCATTAAATTAATTGCAATAATTTTGCAAAACCTCTCAAATGTTAAATGCAACAAATGCATCGCATTAGGATGACTTTTCAGGCTGCTGCAATGTTAAATGCAGTGATCGCCTTGCATTAAAGAAATATTGCAACATCCTGCGATGTGAAATGCAATAATAATCCTGCAAAACCTCTCAAATGTTAAACGGGACTAATGCATCGAATTAGGATAACTTTGCAGGCTGCTGCAATGTTAAATGCAGTGATGGCCTTGCATTAAAGTCATCTAGCGACCCACAGTGGGTGTTAAATGCATTAAATTAATTGCAATAATTTTGCAAAACCTCTCAAATGTTAAATGCAACAAATGCATCGCATTAGGATGACTTTTCAGGCTGCTGCAATGTTAAATGCAGTGATCGCCTTGCATTAAAGAAATATTGCAACAGCCTGCGATGTGAAATGCAATAATAATAATCCTGCAAAACCTCTCAAATGTTAAATGCGACTAATGCATCGTATTAGGATAACTTTGCAGGCTGCTGCATTGTTAAATGCAGCGCTGGCGTTGCATTAAAGCAATATTGCAACCCCCTGGGATGTTAAATGCAATAAAATTAATTGCAATAATTTTGCAAATCCTCTCAAATGTTAAATGCAATTAGGCTCCTGCAATGTTAAATGCAGCGCAGGCCTTGCATTAAAGCAAAATTGCAGCTGTTCTGGGGTATTAAACGCATTAAAATCATTGTAATAATCATGCAAAATCTCTCAAATTCCTGACATCCATCCACCCACCCACCGATCGATCAATCAATCAATCTTTGATTTATTCTTATTATTAATAATATAAATTATTATTACTATAGTATTATTATTGTATTTACTACCCCCGGCATCGCATTAGGATGACTTTTCAGGCTGCTGCAATGTTAAATGCAGTGATCGCCTTGCATTAAAGAAATATTGCAACACCCTGCGATGTGAAATGCAATAATAATCCTGCAAAACCTCTCAAATGTTAAACGTGACTAATGCATCGTATTAGGATAACTTTGCAGGCTACTGCAATGTTAAATGCAGTGATGGCCTTGCATTAAAGTCATCTAGCGACCCCCAATGGATGTTATATGCATTAAATTAATTGCAATAATTTTGCAAAACCTCTCAAATGTTAAATACAACAAATGCATCGCATTAGGATGACTTTTCAGGCTGCTGCAATGTTAAATGCAGTGATCGCCTTGCATTAAAGAAATATTGCAACACCCTGCGATGTGAAATGCAATAATAATCCTGCAAAACCTCTCAAATGTTAAACGGGACTAATGCATCGTATTAGGATAACTTTGCAGGCTGCTGCAATGTTAAATGCAGTGATGGCCTTGCATTAAAGTCATCTAGCGACCCACAGTGGGTGTTAAATGCATTAAATTAATTGCAATAATTTTGCAAAACCTCTCAAATGTTAAATGCAACAAATGCATAGCATTAGGATGACTTTTCAGGCTGCTGCAATGTTAAATGCAGTGATCGCCTTGCATTAAAGAAATATTGCAACAGCCTGCGATGTGAAATGCAATAATAATAATCCTGCAAAACCTCTCAAATGTTAAATGCGACTAATGCATCGTATTAGGATAACTTTGCAGGCTGCTGCATTGTTAAATGCAGCGCTGGCGTTGCATTAAAGCAATATTGCAACCCCCTGGGATGTTAAATGCAATAAAATTAATTGCAATAATTTTGCAAATCCTCTCAAATGTTAAATGCAATTAGGCTCCTGCAATGTTAAATGCAGCGCAGGCCTTGCATTAAAGCAAAATTGCAGCTGTTCTGGGGTATTAAACGCATTAAAATCATTGTAATAATCATGCAAAATCTCTCAAATTCCTGACATCCATCCACCCACCCACCGATCGATCAATCAATCAATCTTTGATTTATTCTTATTATTAATAATATAAATTATTATTACTATAGTATTATTATTGTATTTACTACCCCCGGCATCGCATTAGGATGACTTTTCAGGCTGCTGCAATGTTAAATGCAGTGATCGCCTTGCATTAAAGAAATATTGCAACACCCTGCGATGTGAAATGCAATAATAATCCTGCAAAACCTCTCAAATGTTAAACGTGACTAATGCATCATATTAGGATAACTTTGCAGGCTACTGCAATGTTAAATGCAGTGATGGCCTTGCATTAAAGTCATCTAGCGACCCCCAATGGATGTTATATGCATTAAATTAATTGCAATAATTTTGCAAAACCTCTCAAATGTTAAATGCAACAAATGCATCGCATTAGGATGACTTTTCAGGCTGCTGCAATGTTAAATGCAGTGATCGCCTTGCATTAAAGAAATATTGCAACATCCTGCGATGTGAAATGCAATAATAATCCTGCAAAACCTCTCAAATGTTAAACGGGACTAATGCATCGAATTAGGATAACTTTGCAGGCTGCTGCAATGTTAAATGCAGTGATGGCCTTGCATTAAAGTCATCTAGCGACCCACAGTGGGTGTTAAATGCATTAAATTAATTGCAATAATTTTGCAAAACCTCTCAAATGTTAAATGCAACAAATGCATCGCATTAGGATGACTTTTCAGGCTGCTGCAATGTTAAATGCAGTGATCGCCTTGCATTAAAGAAATATTGCAACAGCCTGCGATGTGAAATGCAATAATAATAATCCTGCAAAACCTCTCAAATGTTAAATGCGACTAATGCATCGTATTAGGATAACTTTGCAGGCTGCTGCATTGTTAAATGCAGCGCTGGCGTTGCATTAAAGCAATATTGCAACCCCCTGGGATGTTAAATGCAATAAAATTAATTGCAATAATTTTGCAAATCCTCTCAAATGTTAAATGCAATTAGGCTCCTGCAATGTTAAATGCAGCGCAGGCCTTGCATTAAAGCAAAATTGCAGCTGTTCTGGGGTATTAAACGCATTAAAATCATTGTAATAATCATGCAAAATCTCTCAAATTCCTGACATCCATCCACCCACCCACCGATCGATCAATCAATCAATCTTTGATTTATTCTTATTATTAATAATATAAATTATTATTACTATAGTATTATTATTGTATTTACTACCCCCGGCATCGCATTAGGATGACTTTTCAGGCTGCTGCAATGTTAAATGCAGTGATCGCCTTGCATTAAAGAAATATTGCAACACCCTGCGATGTGAAATGCAATAATAATCCTGCAAAACCTCTCAAATGTTAAACGTGACTAATGCATCGTATTAGGATAACTTTGCAGGCTACTGCAATGTTAAATGCAGTGATGGCCTTGCATTAAAGTCATCTAGCGACCCCCAATGGATGTTATATGCATTAAATTAATTGCAATAATTTTGCAAAACCTCTCAAATGTTAAATACAACAAATGCATCGCATTAGGATGACTTTTCAGGCTGCTGCAATGTTAAATGCAGTGATCGCCTTGCATTAAAGAAATATTGCAACACCCTGCGATGTGAAATGCAATAATAATCCTGCAAAACCTCTCAAATGTTAAACGGGACTAATGCATCGTATTAGGATAACTTTGCAGGCTGCTGCAATGTTAAATGCAGTGATGGCCTTGCATTAAAGTCATCTAGCGACCCACAGTGGGTGTTAAATGCATTAAATTAATTGCAATAATTTTGCAAAACCTCTCAAATGTTAAATGCAACAAATGCATCGCATTAGGATGACTTTTCAGGCTGCTGCAATGTTAAATGCATTGATCGCCTTGCATTAAAGAAATATTGCAACAGCCTGCGATGTGAAATGCAATAATAATAATCCTGCAAAACCTCTCAAATGTTAAATGCGACTAATGCATCGTATTAGGATAACTTGTTAAATGCAGCGCTGGCGTTGCATTAAAGCAATATTGCAACCCCCTGGGATGTTAAATGCAATAAAATTAATTGCAATAATTTTGCAAATCCTCTCAAATGTTAAA
This sequence comes from Rhinoraja longicauda, assembly GCF_053455715.1. NCBI lineage: Eukaryota > Metazoa > Chordata > Chondrichthyes > Rajiformes > Arhynchobatidae > Rhinoraja > Rhinoraja longicauda. The sequence goes on along the minus strand of NW_027601670.1, from coordinate 27,516 downwards.
TGCAATTAGGCTCCTGCAATGTTAAATGCAGCGCAGGCCTTGCATTAAAGCAAAATTGCAGCTGTTCTGGGGTATTAAACGCATTAAAATCATTGTAATAATCATGCAAAATCTCTCAAATTCCTGACATCCATCCACCCACCCACCGATCGATCAATCAATCAATCTTTGATTTATTCTTATTATTAATAATATAAATTATTATTACTATAGTATTATTATTGTATTTACTACCCCCGGCATCGCATTAGGATGACTTTTCAGGCTGCTGCAATGTTAAATGCAGTGATCGCCTTGCATTAAAGAAATATTGCAACACCCTGCGATGTGAAATGCAATAATAATCCTGCAAAACCTCTCAAATGTTAAACGTGACTAATGCATCGTATTAGGATAACTTTGCAGGCTACTGCAATGTTAAATGCAGTGATGGCCTTGCATTAAAGTCATCTAGCGACCCCCAATGGATGTTATATGCATTAAATTAATTGCAATAATTTTGCAAAACCTCTCAAATGTTAAATGCAACAAATGCATCGCATTAGGATGACTTTTCAGGCTGCTGCAATGTTAAATGCAGTGATCGCCTTGCATTAAAGAAATATTGCAACACCCTGCGATGTGAAATGCAATAATAATCCTGCAAAACCTCTCAAATGTTAAACGGGACTAATGCATCGTATTAGGATAACTTTGCAGGCTGCTGCAATGTTAAATGCAGTGATGGCCTTGCATTAAAGTCATCTAGCGACCCACAGTGGGTGTTAAATGCATTAAATTAATTGCAATAATTTTGCAAAACCTCTCAAATGTTAAATGCAACAAATGCATCGCATTAGGATGACTTTTCAGGCTGCTGCAATGTTAAATGCAGTGATCGCCTTGCATTAAAGAAATATTGCAACAGCCTGCGATGTGAAATGCAATAATAATAATCCTGCAAAACCTCTCAAATGTTAAATGCGACTAATGCATCGTATTAGGATAACTTTGCAGGCTGCTGCATTGTTAAATGCAGCGCTGGCGTTGCATTAAAGCAATATTGCAACCCCGTGGGATGTTAAATGCAATAAAATTAATTGCAATAATTTTGCAAATCCTCTCAAATGTTAAATGCAATTAGGCTCCTGCAATGTTAAATGCAGCGCAGGCCTTGCATTAAAGCAAAATTGCAGCTGTTCTGGGGTATTAAACGCATTAAAATCATTGTAATAATCATGCAAAATCTCTCAAATTCCTGACATCCATCCACCCACCCACCGATCGATCAATCAATCAATCTTTGATTTATTCTTATTATTAATAATATAAATTATTATTACTATAGTATTATTATTGTATTTACTACCCCCGGCATCGCATTAGGATGACTTTTCAGGCTGCTGCAATGTTAAATGCAGTGATCGCCTTGCATTAAAGAAATATTGCAACACCCTGCGATGTGAAATGCAATAATAATCCTGCAAAACCTCTCAAATGTTAAACGTGACTAATGCATCGTATTAGGATAACTTTGCAGGCTACTGCAATGTTAAATGCAGTGATGGCCTTGCATTAAAGTCATCTAGCGACCCCCAATGGATGTTATATGCATTAAATTAATTGCAATAATTTTGCAAAACCTCTCAAATGTTAAATGCAACAAATGCATCGCATTAGGATGACTTTTCAGGCTGCTGCAATGTTAAATGCAGTGATCGCCTTGCATTAAAGAAATATTGCAACAGCCTGCGATGTGAAATGCAATAATAATAATCCTGCAAAACCTCTCAAATGTTAAATGCGACTAATGCATCGTATTAGGATAACTTTGCAGGCTGCTGCATTGTTAAATGCAGCGCTGGCGTTGCATTAAAGCAATATTGCAACCCCCTGGGATGTTAAATGCAATAAAATTAATTGCAATAATTTTGCAAATCCTCTCAAATGTTAAATGCAATTAGGCTCCTGCAATGTTAAATGCAGCGCAGGCCTTGCATTAAAGCAAAATTGCAGCTGTTCTGGGGTATTAAACGCATTAAAATCATTGTAATAATCATGCAAAATCTCTCAAATTCCTGACATCCATCCACCCACCCACCGATCGATCAATCAATCAATCAATCTTTGATTTATTCTTATTATTAATAATATAAATTATTATTACTATAGTATTATTATTGTATTTACTACCCCCGGCATCGCATTAGGATGACTTTTCAGGCTGCTGCAATGTTAAATGCAGTGATCGCCTTGCATTAAAGAAATATTGCAACACCCTGCGATGTGAAATGCAATAATAATCCTGCAAAACCTCTCAAATGTTAAACGTGACTAATGCATCGTATTAGGATAACTTTGCAGGCTACTGCAATGTTAAATGCAGTGATGGCCTTGCATTAAAGTCATCTAGCGACCCCCAATGGATGTTATATGCATTAAATTAATTGCAATAATTTTGCAAAACCTCTCAAATGTTAAATGCAAGAAATGCATCGCATTAGGATGACTTTTCAGGCTGCTGCAATGTTAAATGCAGTGATCGCCTTGCATTAAAGAAATATTGCAACACCCTGCGATGTGAAATGCAATAATAATCCTGCAAAACCTCTCAAATGTTAAACGGGACTAATGCATCGTATTAGGATAACTTTGCAGGCTGCTGCAATGTTAAATGCAGTGATGGCCTTGCATTAAAGTCATCTAGCGACCCACAGTGGGTGTTAAATGCATTAAATTAATTGCAATAATTTTGCAAAACCTCTCAAATGTTAAATGCAACAAATGCATCGCATTAGGATGACTTTTCAGGCTGCTGCAATGTTAAATGCAGTGATCGCCTTGCATTAAAGAAATATTGCAACAGCCTGCGATGTGAAATGCAATAATAATAATCCTGCAAAACCTCTCAAATGTTAAATGCGACTAATGCATCGTATTAGGATAACTTTGCAGGCTGCTGCATTGTTAAATGCAGCGCTGGCGTTGCATTAAAGCAATATTGCAACCCCCTGGGATGTTAAATGCAATAAAATTAATTGCAATAATTTTGCAAATCCTCTCAAATGTTAAATGCAATTAGGCTCCTGCAATGTTCAATGCAGCGCAGGCCTTGCATTAAAGCAAAATTGCAGCTGTTCTGGGGTATTAAACGCATTAAAATCATTGTAATAATCATGCAAAATCTCTCAAATTCCTGACATCCATCCACCCACCCACCGATCGATCAATCAATCAATCTTTGATTTATTCTTATTATTAATAATATAAATTATTATTACTATAGTATTATTATTGTATTTACTACCCCCGGCATCGCATTAGGATGACTTTTCAGGCTGCTGCAATGTTAAATGCAGTGATCGCCTTGCATTAAAGAAATATTGCAACACCCTGCGATGTGAAATGCAATAATAATCCTGCAAAACCTCTCAAATGTTAAACGTGACTAATGCATCGTATTAGGATAACTTTGCAGGCTACTGCAATGTTAAATGCAGTGATGGCCTTGCATTAAAGTCATCTAGCGACCCCCAATGGATGTTATATGCATTAAATTAATTGCAATAATTTTGCAAAACCTCTCAAATGTTAAATGCAACAAATGCATCGCATTAGGATGACTTTTCAGGCTGCTGCAATGTTAAATGCAGTGATCGCCTTGCATTAAAGAAATATTGCAACACCCTGCGATGTGAAATGCAATAATAATCCTGCAAAACCTCTCAAATGTTAAACGGGACTAATGCATCGTATTAGGATAACTTTGCAGGCTGCTGCAATGTTAAATGCAGTGATGGCCTTGCATTAAAGTCATCTAGCGACCCACAGTGGGTGTTAAATGCATTAAATTAATTGCAATAATTTTGCAAAACCTCTCAAATGTTAAATGCAACAAATGCATCGCATTAGGATGACTTTTCAGGCTGCTGCAATGTTAAATGCAGTGATCGCCTTGCATTAAAGAAATATTGCAACAGCCTGCGATGTGAAATGCAATAATAATAATCGTGCAAAACCTCTCAAATGTTAAATGCGACTAATGCATCGTATTAGGATAACTTTGCAGGCTGCTGCATTGTTAAATGCAGCGCTGGCGTTGCATTAAAGCAATATTGCAACCCCCTGGGATGTTAAATGCAATAAAATTAATTGCAATAATTTTGCAAATCCTCTCAAATGTTAAATGCAATTAGGCTCCTGCAATGTTAAATGCAGCGCAGGCCTTGCATTAAAGCAAAATTGCAGCTGTTCTGGGGTATTAAACGCATTAAAATCATTGTAATAATCATGCAAAATCTCTCAAATTCCTGACATCCATCCACCCACCCACCGATCGATCAATCAATCAATCTTTGATTTATTCTTATTATTAATAATATAAATTATTATTACTATAGTATTATTATTGTATTTACTACCCCCGGCATCGCATTAGGATGACTTTTCAGGCTGCTGCAATGTTAAATGCAGTGATCGCCTTGCATTAAAAAAATATTGCAACACCCTGCGATGTGAAATGCAATAATAATCCTGCAAAACCTCTCAAATGTTAAACGTGACTAATGCATCGTATTAGGATAACTTTGCAGGCTACTGCAATGTTAAATGCAGTGATGGCCTTGCATTAAAGTCATCTAGCGACCCCCAATGGATGTTATATGCATTAAATTAATTGCAATAATTTTGCAAAACCTCTCAAATGTTAAATACAACAAATGTATCGCATTAGGATGACTTTTCAGGCTGCTGCAATGTTAAATGCAGTGATCGCCTTGCATTAAAGAAATATTGCAACACCCTGCGATGTGAAATGCAATAATAATCCTGCAAAACCTCTCAAATGTTAAACGGGACTAATGCATCGTATTAGGATAACTTTGCAGGCTGCTGCAATGTTAAATGCAGTGATGGCCTTGCATTAAAGTCATCTAGCGACCCACAGTGGGTGTTAAATGCATTAAATTAATTGCAATAATTTTGCAAAACCTCTCAAATGTTAAATGCAACAAATGCATCGCATTAGGATGACTTTTCAGGCTGCTGCAATGTTAAATGCAGTGATCGCCTTGCATTAAAGAAATATTGCAACAGCCTGCGATGTGAAATGCAATAATAATAATCCTGCAAAACCTCTCAAATGTTAAATGCGACTAATGCATCGTATTAGGATAACTTTGCAGGCTGCTGCATTGTTAAATGCAGCGCTGGCGTTGCATTAAAGCAATATTGCAACCCCTGGGATGTTAAATGCAATAAACTTAATTGCAATAATTTTGCAAATCCTCTCAAATGTTAAATGCAATTAGGCTCCTGCAATGTTAAATGCAGCGCAGGCCTTGCATTAAAGCAAAGTTGCAGCTGTTCTGGGGTATTAAACGCATTAAAATCATTGTAATAATCATGCAAAATCTCTCAAATTCCTGACATCCATCCACCCACCCACCGATCGATCAATCAATCAATCTTTGATTTATTCTTATTATTAATAATATAAATTATTATTACTATAGTATTATTATTGTATTTACTACCCCCGGCATCGCATTAGGATGACTTTTCAGGCTGCTGCAATGTTAAATGCAGTGATCGCCTTGCATTAAAGAAATATTGCAACACCCTGCGATGTGAAATGCAATAATAATCCTGCAAAACCTCTCAAATGTTAAACGTGACTAATGAATCGTATTAGGATAACTTTGCAGGCTACTGCAATGTTAAATGCAGTGATGGCCTTGCATTAAAGTCATCTAGCGACCCCCAATGGATGTTATATGCATTAAATTAATTGCAATAATTTTGCAAAACCTCTCAAATGTTAAATGCAACAAATGCATCGCATTAGGATGGCTTTTCAGGCTGCTGCAATGTTAAATGCAGTGATCGCCTTGCATTAAAGAAATATTGCAACACCCTGCGATGTGAAATGCAATAATAATCCTGCAAAACCTCTCAAATGTTAAACGGGACTAATGCATCGTATTAGGATAACTTTGCAGGCTGCTGCAATGTTAAATGCAGTGATGGCCTTGCATTAAAGTCATCTAGCGACCCACAGTGGGTGTTAAATGCATTAAATTAATTGCAATAATTTTGCAAAACCTCTCAAATGTTAAATGCAACAAATGCATCGCATTAGGATGACTTTTCAGGCTGCTGCAATGTTAAATGCAGTGATCGCCTTGCATTAAAGAAATATTGCAACACCCTGCGATGTGAAATGCAATAATAATAATCCTGCAAAACCTCTCAAATGTTAAATGCGACTAATGCATCGTATTAGGATAACTTTGCAGGCTGCTGCATTGTTAAATGCAGCGCTGGCGTTGCATTAAAGCAATATTGCAACCCCTGGGATGTTAAATGCAATAAACTTAATTGCAATAATTTTGCAAATCCTCTCAAATGTTAAATGCAATTAGGCTCCTGCAATGTTAAATGCAGCGCAGGCCTTGCATTAAAGCAAAGTTGCAGCTGTTCTGGGGTATTAAACGCATTAAAATCATTGTAATAATCATGCAAAATCTCTCAAATTCCTGACATCCATCCACCCACCCACCGATCGATCAATCAATCAATCTTTGATTTATTCTTATTATTAATAATATAAATTATTATTACTATAGTATTATTATTGTATTTACTACCCCCGGCATCGCATTAGGATGACTTTTCAGGCTGCTGCAATGTTAAATGCAGTGATCGCCTTGCATTAAAGAAATATTGCAACACCCTGCGATGTGAAATGCAATAATAATCCTGCAAAACCTCTCAAATGTTAAACGTGACTAATGCATCGTATTAGGATAACTTTGCAGGCTACTGCAATGTTAAATGCAGTGATGGCCTTGCATTAAAGTCATCTAGCGACCCCCAATGGATGTTATATGCATTAAATTAATTGCAATAATTTTGCAAAACCTCTCAAATGTTAAATGCAACAAATGCATCGCATTAGGATGACTTTTCAGGCTGCTGCAATGTTAAATGCAGTGATCGCATTGCATTAAAGAAATATTGCAACACCCTGCGATGTGAAATGCAATAATAATCCTGCAAAACCTCTCAAATGTTAAACGTGACTAATGCATCGTATTAGGATAACTTTGCAGGCTGCTGCAATGTTAAATGCAGTGATGGCCTTGCATTAAAGTCATCTAGCGACCCACAGTGGGTGTTAAATGCATTAAATTAATTGCAATAATTTTGCAAAACCTCTCAAATGTTAAATGCAACAAATGCATCGCATTAGGATGACTTTTCAGGCTGCTGCAATGTTAAATGCAGTGATCGCCTTGCATTAAAGAAATATTGCAACACCCTGCGATGTGAAATGCAATAATAATAATCCTGCAAAACCTCTCAAATGTTAAATGCGACTAATGCATCGTATTAGGATAACTTTGCAGGCTGCTGCATTGTTAAATGCAGCGCTGGCGTTGCATTAAAGCAATATTGCAACCCCTGGGATGTTAAATGCAATAAAATTAATTGCAATAATTTTGCAAATCCTCTCAAATGTTAAATGCAATTAGGCTCCTGCAATGTTAAATGCAGCGCAGGCCTTGCATTAAAGCAAAGTTGCAGCTGTTCTGGGGTATTAAACGCATTAAAATCATTGTAATAATCATGCAAAATCTCTCAAATTCCTGACATCCATCCACCCACCCACCGATCGATCAATCAATCAATCTTTGATTTATTCTTATTATTAATAATATAAATTATTATTACTATAGTATTATTATTGTATTTACTACCCCCGGCATCGCATTAGGATGACTTTTCAGGCTGCTGCAATGTTAAATGCAGTGATCGCCTTGCATTAAAGAAATATTGCAACACCCTGCGATGTGAAATGCAATAATAATCCTGCAAAACCTCTCAAATGTTAAACGTGACTAATGCATCGTATTAGGATAACTTTGCAGGCTACTGCAATGTTAAATGCAGTGATGGCCTTGCATTAAAGTCATCTAGCGACCCCCAATGGATGTTATATGCATTAAATTAATTGCAATAATTTTGCAAAACCTCTCAAATGTTAAATGCAACAAATGCATCGCATTAGGATGACTTTTCAGGCTGCTGCAATGTTAAATGCAGTGATCGCCTTGCATTAAAGAAATATTGCAACACCCTGCGATGTGAAATGCAATAATAATCCTGCAAAACCTCTCAAATGTTAAACGGGACTAATGCATCGTATTAGGATAACTTTGCAGGCTGCTGCAATGTTAAATGCAGTGATGGCCTTGCATTAAAGTCATCTAGCGACCCACAGTGGGTGTTAAATGCATTAAATTAATTGCAATAATTTTGCAAAACCTCTCAAATGTTAAATGCAACAAATGCATCGCATTAGGATGACTTTTCAGGCTGCTGCAATGTTAAATGCAGTGATCGCCTTGCATTAAAGAAATATTGCAACACCCTGCGATGTGAAATGCAATAATAATCCTGCAAAACCTCTCAAATGTTAAACGGGACTAATGCATCGTATTAGGATAACTTTGCAGGCTGCTGCAATGTTAAATGCAGTGATGGCCTTGCATTAAAGTCATCTAGCGACCCACAGTGGGTGTTAAATGCATTAAATTAATTGCAATAATTTTGCAAAACCTCTCAAATGTTAAATGCAACAAATGCATCGCATTAGGATGACTTTTCAGGCTGCTGCAATGTTAAATGCAGTGATCGCCTTGCATTAAAGAAATATTGCAACACCCTGCGATGTGAAATGCAATAATAATAATCCTGCAAAACCTCTCAAATGTTAAATGCGACTAATGCATCGTATTAGGATAACTTTGCAGGCTGCTGCATTGTTAAATGCAGCGCTGGCGTTGCATTAAAGCAATATTGCAACCCCCTGGGATGTTAAATGCAATAAAATTAATTGCAATAATTTTGCAAATCCTCTCAAATGTTAAATGCAATTAGGCTCCTGCAATGTTAAATGCAGCGCAGGCCTTGCATTAAAGCAAAATTGCAGCTGTTCTGGGGTATTAAACGCATTAAAATCATTGTAATAATCATGCAAAATCTCTCAAATTCCTGACATCCATCCACCCACCCACCGATCGATCAATCAATCAATCTTTGATTTATTCTTATTATTAATAATATAAATTATTATTACTATAGTATTATTATTGTATTTACTACCCCCGGCATCGCATTAGGATGACTTTTCAGGCTGCTGCAATGTTAAATGCAGTGATCGCCTTGCATTAAAGAAATATTGCAACACCCTGCGATGTGAAATGCAATAATAATCCTGCAAAACCTCTCAAATGTTAAACGTGACTAATGAATCGTATTAGGATAACTTTGCAGGCTACTGCAATGTTAAATGCAGAGATGGCCTTGCATTAAAGTCATCTAGCGACCCCCAATGGATGTTATATGCATTAAATTAATTGCAATAATTTTGCAAAACCTCTCAAATGTTAAATGCAACAAATGCATCGCATTAGGATGACTTTTCAGGCTGCTGCAATGTTAAATGCAGTGATCGCCTTGCATTAAAGAAATATTGCAACACCCTGCGATGTGAAATGCAATAATAATCCTGCAAAACCTCTCAAATGTTAAACGGGACTAATATATCGTATTAGGATAACTTTGCAGGCTGCTGCAATGTTAAATGCAGTGATGGCCTTGCATTAAAGTCATCTAGCGACCCACAGTGGGTGTTAAATGCATTAAATTAATTGCAATAATTTTGCAAAACCTCTCAAATGTTAAATGCAACAAATGCATCGCATTAGGATGACTTTTCAGGCTGCTGCAATGTTAAATGCAGTGATCGCCTTGCATTAAAGAAATATTGCAACACCCTGCGATGTGAAATGCAATAATAATAATCCTGCAAAACCTCTCAAATGTTAAATGCGACTAATGCATCGTATTAGGATAACTTTGCAGGCTGCTGCATTGTTAAATGCAGCGCTGGCGTTGCATTAAAGCAATATTGCAACCCCCTGGGATGTTAAATGCAATAAAATTAATTGCAATAATTTTGCAAATCCTCTCAAATGTTAAATGCAATTAGGCTCCTGCAATGTTAAATGCAGCGCAGGCCTTGCATTAAAGCAAAATTGCAGCTGTTCTGGGGTATTAAACGCATTAAAATCATTGTAATAATCATGCAAAATCTCTCAAATTCCTGACATCCATCCACCCACCCACCGATCGATCAATCAATCAATCTTTGATTTATTCTTATTATTAATAATATAAATTATTATTACTATAGTATTATTATTGTATTTACTACCCCCGGCATCGCATTAGGATGACTTTTCAGGCTGCTGCAATGTTAAATGCAGTGATCGCCTTGCATTAAAGAAATATTGCAACACCCTGCGATGTGAAATGCAATAATAATCCTGCAAAACCTCTCAAATGTTAAACGTGACTAATGCATCGTATTAGGATAACTTTGCAGGCTACTGCAATGTTAAATGCAGTGATGGCCTTGCATTAAAGTCATCTAGCGACCCCCAATGGATGTTATATGCATTAAATTAATTGCAATAATTTTGCAAAACCTCTCAAATGTTAAATGCAACAAATGCATCGCATTAGGATGACTTTTCAGGCTGCTGCAATGTTAAATGCAGTGATCGCCTTGCATTAAAGAAATATTGCAACACCCTGCGATGTGAAATGCAATAATAATCCTGCAAAACCTCTCAAATGTTAAACGGGACTAATGCATCGTATTAGGATAACTTTGCAGGCTGCTGCAATGTTAAATGCAGTGATGGCCTTGCATTAAAGTCATTTAGCGACCCACAGTGGGTGTTAAATGCATTAAATTAATTGCAATAATTTTGCAAAACCTCTCAAATGTTAAATGCAACAAATGCATCGCATTAGGATGACTTTTCAGGCTGCTGCAATGTTAAATGCAGTGATCGCCTTGCATTAAAGAAATATTGCAACACCCTGCGATGTGAAATGCAATAATAATAATCCTGCAAAACCTCTCAAATGTTAAATGCGACTAATGCATCGTATTAGGATAACTTTGCAGGCTGCTGCATTGTTAAATGCAGCGCTGGCGTTGCATTAAAGCAATATTGCAACCCCCTGGGATGTTAAATGCAATAAAATTAATTGCAATAATTTTGCAAATCCTCTCAAATGTTAAATGCAATTAGGCTCCTGCAATGTTAAATGCAGCACAGGCCTTGCATTAAAGCAAAATTGCAGCTGTTCTGGGGTATTAAACGCATTAAAATCATTGTAATAATCATGTAAAATCTCTCAAATTCCTGACATCCATCCACCCACCCACCGATCGATCAATCAATCAATCTTTGATTTATTCTTATTATTAATAATATAAATTATTATTACTATAGTATTATTATTGTATTTACTACCCCCGGCATCGCATTAGGATGACTTTTCAGGCTGCTGCAATGTTAAATGCAGTGATCGCCTTGCATTAAAGAAATATTGCAACACCCTGCGATGTGAAATGCAATAATAATCCTGCAAAACCTCTCAAATGTTAAACGTGACTAATGCATCGTATTAGGATAACTTTGCAGGCTACTGCAATGTTAAATGCAGTGATGGCCTTGCATTAAAGTCATCTAGCGACCCCCAATGGATGTTATATGCATTAAATTAATTGCAATAATTTTGCAAAACCTCTCAAATGTTAAATGCAACAAATGCATCGCATTAGGATGACTTTTCAGGCTGCTGCAATGTTAAATGCAGTGATCGCCTTGCATTAAAGAAATATTGCAACACCCTGCGATGTGAAATGCAATAATAATCCTGCAAAACCTCTCAAATGTTAAACGGGACTAATGCATCGTATTAGGATAACTTTGCAACCTGCTGCAATGTTAAATGCAGTGATGGCCTTGCATTAAAGTCATCTAGCGACCCACAGTGGGTGTTAAATGCATTAAATTAATTGCAATAATTTTGCAAAACCTCTCAAATGTTAAATGCAACAAATGCATCGCATTAGGATGACTTTTCAGGCTGCTGCAATGTTAAATGCAGTGATCGCCTTGCATTAAAGAAATATTGCAACAGCCTGCGATGTGAAATGCAATAATAATAATCCTGCAAAACCTCTCAAATGTTAAATGCGACTAATGCATCGTATTAGGATAACTTTGCAGGCTGCTGCATTGTTAAATGCAGCGCTGGCGTTGCATTAAAGCAATATTGCAACCCCCTGGGATGTTAAATGCAATAAAATTAATTGCAATAATTTTGCAAATCCTCTCAAATGTTAAATGCAATTAGGCTCCTGCAATGTTAAATGCAGCGCAGGCCTTGCATTAAAGCAAAATTGCAGCTGTTCTGGGGTATTAAACGCATTAAAATCATTGTAATAATCATGCAAAATCTCTCAAATTCCTGACATCCATCCACCCACCCACCGATCGATCAATCAATCAATCTTTGATTTATTCTTATTATTAATAATATAAATTATTATTACTATAGTATTATTATTGTATTTACTACCCCCGGCATCGCATTAGGATGACTTTTCAGGCTGCTGCAATGTTAAATGCAGTGATCGCCTTGCATTAAAGAAATATTGCAACACCCTGCGATGTGAAATGCAATAATAATCCTGCAAAACCTCTCAAATGTTAAACGTGACTAATGCATCGTATTAGGATAACTTTGCAGGCTACTGCAATGTTAAATGCAGTGATGGCCTTGCATTAAAGTCATCTAGCGACCCCCAATGGATGTTATATGCATTAAATTAATTGCAATAATTTTGCAAAACCTCTCAAATGTTAAATGCAACAAATGCATCGCATTAGGATGACTTTTCAGGCTGCTGCAATGTTAAATGCAGTGATCGCCTTGCATTAAAGAAATATTGCAACACCCTGCGATGTGAAATGCAATAATAATCCTGCAAAACCTCTCAAATGTTAAACGGGACTAATGCATCGTATTAGGATAACTTTGCAGGCTGCTGCAATGTTAAATGCAGTGATGGCCTTGCATTAAAGTCATCTAGCGACCCACAGTGGGTGTTAAATGCATTAAATTAATTGCAATAATTTTGCAAAACCTCTCAAATGTTAAATGCAACAAATGCATCGCATTAGGATGACTTTTCAGGCTGCTGCAATGTTAAATGCAGTGATCGCCTTGCATTAAAGAAATATTGCAACACCCTGCGATGTGAAATGCAATAATAATAATCCTGCAAAACCTCTCAAATGTTAAATGCGACTAATGCATCATATTAGGATAACTTTGCAGGCTGCTGCATTGTTAAATGCAGCGCTGGCGTTGCATTAAAGCAATATTGCAACCCCCTGGGATGTTAAATGCAATAAAATTAATTGCAATAATTTTGCAAATCCTCTCAAATGTTAAATGCAATTAGGCTCCTGCAATGTTAAATGCAGCGCAGGCCTTGCATTAAAGCAAAGTTGCAGCTGTTCTGGGGTATTAAACGCATTAAAATCATTGTAATAATCATGCAAAATCTCTCAAATTCCTGACATCCATCCACCCACCCACCGATCAATCAATCAATCTTTGATTTATTCTTATTATTAATAATATAAATTATTATTACTATAGTATTATTATTGTATTTACTACCCCCGGCACGTAGCGGAACCTCCAGGGCAGGGAGGAGACTATCCGGCATGTGGAAGTGCTTCTGGGAAGTGTGTCTGATGTGTGTGGGTCTGTGTGTGTGTGGGTGTGTGTGTGGGTGTGTGTGTGGGTGTGTGTGTGGGTGTGTGTTTGGGTCTGTGTTTGAGTCTGTGTTTGGGTTTGTGTTTGGGTCTGTGTTTGTGTTTGGGTTTGTGTTTGTGTTTGGGTCTGTGTTTGGGTCTGTGTTTGGGTTTGAGTTTGGGTTTGTGTTTGGGTCTGTGTTTGGGTTTGTGTTTGGGTTTGTGTTTGGGTTTGTGTTTGGGTCTGTGTTTGGGTTTGTGTTTGGGTCTGTGTTTGGGTTTGTGTTTGAGTCTGTGTTTGTGTTTGGGTCTGTGTTTGGGTTTGTGTTTGGGTTTGTGTTTGTGTTTGTGTTTGGGTCTGTGTTTGGGTCTGTGTTTGGGTCTGTGTTTGGGTTTGTGTTTGGGTCTGTGTTTGGGTTTGTGTTTGAGTCTGTGTTTGTGTTTGGGTCTGTGTTTGGGTTTGTGTTTGGGTTTGTGTTTGGGTTTGTGTTTGGGTTTTTGTTTGGGTCTGTGTTTGTGTTTGTGTTTGGGTCTCCCCCCCTCTCCCTCTCCCCCAGCTCTCTCCCCCCCTCTCTCTCTCCCCCAGCTCTATCTCTCCCCCCCCTCTCTCTCTCTCCCCAGCAATAAAAAACAGACGTCACCCTAATTGTGTGCGTGTGTGTGTGTGTGTGTGTGTGAGCTGACTGACTTACCCCAGTCTAGTAGACACTCCGACACTCCAGCAGTTGTGACCAAGCTTGCGATGGCCGTCTTTTATCTGCCTGCCTGCCTGCCTGCCTGCCACCCGCGCCAACCTAAAGGGCCCAAACACTTGTCTTACACTCAGCCCATAACAGATATTGATTAACCCCGTACATACATACTTATACGGAACAGGGATAAAGAATAAACAGGTGTCGTGCGTGTGTGTGCGCGCGCGTTATAAACAAGTGCTGTCTGTGAAAAAATCTTTATTGGTGTACGGTTCCTCCTGACATCCATCCACCCACCCACCGATCGATCAATCAATCAATCAATCTTTGATTTATTCTTATTATTAATAATATAAATTATTATTACTATAGTATTATTATTGTATTTACTACCCCCGGCATCGCATTAGGATGACTTTTCAGGCTGCTGCAATGTTAAATGCAGTGATCGCCTTGCATTAAAGAAATATTGCAACACCCTGCGATGTGAAATGCAATAATAATCCTGCAAAACCTCTCAAATGTTAAATGCGACTAATGCATCGCATTAGGATAACTTTGCAGGCTACTGCAATGTTAAATGCAGTGATGGCCTTGCATTAAAGTCACCTAGCTACCCCCAATGGATGTTTTCTGCATTAAATTAATTGCAATAATTTTGCAAAACCTCTCAAACGTTAAATGCAACAAATGCATCGCATTAGGATGACTTTTCAGGCTTGCTGCAATGTTAAATGCAGTGATCGCCTTGCATTAAAGAAATATTGCAACACCCTGCGATGTGAAATGCAATAATAATCCTGCAAAACCTCTCAAATGTTAAATGCGACTAATGCATCGCATTAGGATAACTTTGCAGGCTGCTGCAATGTTAAAGGCAGTGATGGCCTTGCATTAAAGTCATCTAGCGACCCCCAGTGGATGTTAAATGCATTAAATTAATTGCAATCATCCTGCAAAACCTCTCAAATGTTAAATGCAACTAATGCATCGTATTAGGATAACTTTGCAGGCTGCTGGATTGTTAAATGCAGCGCTGGCGTTGCATTAAAGCAATATTGCAACCCCCTGGGATGTTAAATGCAATAAAATTAATTGCAATAATTTTGCAAAACCTCTCAACTGTTAAATGCAACTAATGCATCGTATTAGGATAACTTTGCAGGCTGCTGCATTGTTAAATGCAGCGCTGGCATTGCATTAAAGCAATATTGCAACCCCCCTGGGATGTTAAATGCAATAAAATTAATTGCAATAATTTTGCAAAACCTCTCAAATGTTAAATGCAATTAATGCAACGCATTAGAACAACTTTGCAGGCTCCTGCAATGTTAAATTATTATTACTATAGTATTATTATTGTATTTACTACCCCCGGCATCGCATTAGGATGACTTTTCAGGCTGCTGCAATGTTAAATGCAGTGATCGCCTTGCATTAAAGAAATATTGCAACACCCTGCAATGTGGCCTTGCATTAAAGTCATCTAGCGACCCCCAATGGATGTTATATGCATTAAATTAATTGCAATAATTTTGCAAAACCACTCAAATGTTAAATGCAACTGATGCAACGCATTAAAATAACTTTGCAGGCCACTGCAATGTTAAATGCAGCGCTGGCGTTGCATTAAAGCAATATTGCAACCACCCTGGGCTGTTAAATGCAGTAAAATCGTTGCATTTACAATAATCTTTGCAAAGCGAGACAAAGGGTGCGATCCCTTAGCACCCATTGGCCGCGGCGCGCGTCCATCAAGGCGACGGACGTCCCGCCCCAGGACCGGAGATTGGCAGGCGGGCGGGAGGTGAAGCGGAGGGGCGGGGCTTGGACTGGGGAGCGGGCGGCGGGGATTGGTCCGGGCGGCCGTCGGTTAGGGCGGGCGGGCGGCGACGATTGGACGCGGTGGACGTCGGTCAGAGGGAGGAGAAGGAACCCGCCCCCTTCTCTCTCTCCGGTCCGCGTTTGTTGACAGAGGGAGAGAGGGAGGGAGGGAGGGAGGGGGAGAGAGAGAGAGAGAGGGGGAGGGAGGGAGATGGAGGAGTGTGGGCTGGGTGAGTGGGGGAGGGGGGGAGGGAGGGAAGGAGACAGGATTTGAGGGAGAAATGGGGAATTGAGTGAAAAAGAGAGAATGTGAAAATTGAGAAATGGAGAGAAAGAGGGAGGGAAGGAAGGAGGGAGGGAGAGAGGGTGGGAGAGAGGGAGGGAGGTGATGAGGGGAGGGAGGGAGAGAGGGAGGGAGGGAAGGAGAGAGGATTTGAGGGAGAAATGGGGAATTGAGTGAAAAAGAGAGATGGGGCATGATGGACGGTGTGGGCGGGTGGGACTAGTGTAGATGGGGCATGATGGCTATCCACCTCTTGCTATTAAAAGATATTTTATCAATTAAAGCTCATAGTTTTTTGTTTGGGGGAGAGAGAGGGAGGGGGAGAGAGAGGGAGGGATGGAGTGAGGGAGGGAGAGAGGAGGGGAAGAGAGAGGAGGGGGAGAGAGGAGGGGGAGAGAGGAGGGGGAGAGAGAGAGGAGGGGAAGAGAGAGGAGGGGGAGAGAGAGGAGGGGGAGAGAGAGGAGGGGGAGAGAGAGAGGAGGGGAACGAGAAGGGGGAGAGCTATTTAATCTTGTTATTAAAAAGATATTTTATACCTCAAAAAGCTACGAGCTTTAATTTATAAAATATCTTTAAATAGCAAGAGGTGGAGACTGGGTGTGGACAATGTCGCCTGTCGGGCGGGCTGCTAATTGATAATTGGTGGGATCGCTGAGCCTTGGGGAAGTTGTGGGCTTATGAAGGGCCACATGTGCTCACTGTTTATTTCAACAAAATGGCCGCCACATGTGCTCACTGTTTCTTTGTGTCAATGTTTGTCCTTGCTTGCTGGCTCCCCTTCCCTCTCTCTCTCCCCCTCCTCTCTCTCACAATAGGTGCAGGAGGAGGCCATTCGGCCCTTCGAGCCTGTACGCACCGCCATTCAATGTGATCGTGGCTGATCGTTCTCAATCAGTACCCACTCTCTGTGTGAAAAAAAAGTTCTCATCTCGGTCCTAAAAGACTTCCCCTTTATCCTTAAACTGTGACCCCTGGTTCTGGACTTCCCCAACATCGGGAACAATCTTCCCGCATCTAGCCTGTCCGACCCCTTAAGAATTTTGTACGTTTCTCCCCTCAATCTTCTAAATTCCAGCGAGTACAAGCCGAGTCTATCCAGTCTATCTTCATATGAAAGTCCTGCCATCCCAGGAATCAATCTGGTGAACCTTCTCTGTACTCCCTCCATGGCAAGAATGTCTTTCCTCAGATTAGGAGACCAAAACTGTACGCTATACTCCAGGTGCGGTCTCACCAGGGCCCTGTACGACTGCAGAAGGACCCCTTTGCTCCTAAACTCAAACTAGGAGACCAAAACGGTACGCAATACTCCAGGTGCGGTCTCACCAATGCCCTGTACAACTGCAGCAGAACCTCCCTGCTCCTATACTCAAATCCCCTCCCTATGAATGCCACCATACCATTGGCTTTCTCCACTGCCCGCTGCACCTGCATGCCTACTTTCAATGACTGGTGCACCACGACACCCAGGTCTCGTTGCGTCTCCCCTTCTCCTAATCGGCCACCATTCAGATAATAGTCTGCTTTCCCGTTCTTGCCACCAAAGTGGACAACCTCACATTTATCCAGAAGTGCTTTGAAAGGCTGGCCCTCTCCCACATCAAATCCAGCATCACTGACTCACTGGACTCGCGTCAATGTGCAAACACATCCACAGAGGACGCCATCTCTCTGGCTCTTCGCACTGTCCTGACTCACCTGGAGAGACAGGGCACGTACGCGAGGATGCTACTCATTGACTCTAGCTCTGCCTTCAAACAGGCTCATCTCCCACCAAGCTCGTCACCAATCTCCACCAGCTAGGCCTCGGCTCGCCGTTATCATGATAGGAGTAGAATTGGGCCATTCGGCCCATCAGGTCTACTCTGCCATTCAAACATGGCTGACCTATCTCTCTCTCCCAACCCCATTCTCCTGCCTTCTCCCCATAACCTCTGACACCTGTACTAATTCAGAATCTATCTATCTCTGTCTTACAAATATCCACCGACTTGTCCTCCACAGCCTTCTGTGGCAAAGAATCCCACAGATTCACCACCCTCTGACTAAAGAAATCTCTTCTCATCTCCTTCCTAAAGGACTCTCTGTCCTTTAATTCTGAGGCTATGACTAGTCCTAGACTCTCCAACTAGTGGAAACATCCTCTCCACATCCTCTCTATCCAAGCCTTTCACTATTCTGTATGTTTCAATAGACAATAGGTGCAGGAGGAGGCCATTCGGCCCTTTGAGCCTGTACGCACCGCCATTCAATGTGATCATGGCTGATCATTCTCAATCAGTACCCCGTTCCTGCCTTCTCCCCATACCCCCTGACTCCGCTATCCTTAAGAGCTCTATCTAGCTCTCTCTTGAATGTATTCAGAGAATTGGCCTCCACTGCCCTCTGAGGCAGAGAATCCCACAGATTCAAACTCTCTTTTTTTTTTTTTTTTTTAATAAATTTTATTTAAGTTTTAACAGAACTCATACAAGTTACATTTCATAGTAAGCAATAATAACTACATTATACAATACAATACAATATATCTTTATTGTCATTGTACCCAGGGGTACAACGAGATTGAGAATGCGCCTCCCATACGATGCAATAATTTAGGTAATTTAGACAGCAGCAACCCAACGAAACAGTTGTAACAGTTTTGGACAGGGTAAAGTGCAAGTTGATCTATGCGTTGTGGCCATCCGGCTCAGCAGGACCGGTTCATAGCAGCTATGGCCCTGGGGATGAAGCTGTTCCTGAGTCTGGAGGTGCGGGCGTAGAAGGCCTTGTATCGTCTGCCCGATGGAAGGAGTTCGAACAGACTGTTGCAGGGGTGTGAAGAGTCTTTGTGGATGCTGGTGGCTTTTCTGAGGCATCGTGTGTTGTAGATGCCCTCCAAGTCTGGTAGCTGTGTTCCGATGGCCCTCTGAGCTCTATGGACTACCCGCTGTACAGCTTTCCTTTCTGCCTCCGTGCAGCTGAGGTACCACACAGGGATGCCATGCGTTAGGATGCTCTCTATGGTGCAGCGGTAGAAGGTCGTCAGCAGCTGTTGGGGTAGACCAGACTTTTTCAGTGTTTGATTATACATGTATTGTTCTGTATTATCTCCCCTCCCACCACCCCCCCTTCTTCCCCCCACCCCCCCCCCCAGTTAAAAAGAAGGAAAAAGAAAAAGAAAAAGAAAGAGAGAAAGAAAGAAACCTGGAGTCCAGAATGAGACACTTCCGGGTAATTTCTTATTAAATTCTTATTAAAGGTATCAAAATAATCCTGAATTTAAATATTTCCAATTCTTAATCCTAGCTTTAAAATGAATGGGTTCCACACCTTCAAGAAGAAGTCATATCCATTTCTCAGATTATACGTTGCTTTTTCTAATGGGATACAACTACACATTTCTGCATACCATCTTTTAAATTTTATTTCATTTTGATCTTTCCAAGTGACCGCTACACATTTTTTTGCTATTGCTATTGCTATTTTGAGAAATCTTTCCTGATGTTTATCTAAAATTAGCTTTGGTAATATTCCTTTTGTATCTCCCAATAAAAACAACCTTGAATCCAATGGTATGATCTTATTCATCAATTGTTCCAAAAAATGTTTTAGGTCTTTCCAAAAAGGAGTTGCCTTCGGACATGCCCATGTGGAGTGTAAAAAGTACCCACGTCTTGGTTGCATCTAAAACAAATTTCAGATGAGTTTGGTTTTAAATTGTTTAATTTTTTCGGGGTTAAATATAGTTGATGTAAAAAATTATATTGTACTAAACTATATCTCACATTAATAGTATTTTTCATACTATCTAAACACAGTCTTTCCCAACTTGGTTCATCAATGATAATATTAAGATCTGTTTCCCATCTTTGTCTTGATTTTTGAATTCCTATCTTTGGACTAGATTTTTGTAATAATTTATACATTGATGATATAATTTTTTTTATTCCCTTGCCCTGAATCAAGGATTCAATTCCTTTAATCTGAAATAGAGACATTGAATGACCTAACTTTTCCCTTAAAAAAGATTGTAATTGATAATAGAAAAAAATACTATTCCCTGGAATTTGATATTTATTTCTCAATTGAGAAAATGTCAAAAAGTTATTTCCTTCATAGCAATCTCCTATATGTTTAATACCCTTCTGTTCCCAGACTTGTAGTATTTGATTATTCCAAGCAAACGGCAATAATCTATTTTTTACTAATGGAGTTTTAGCTGTTAAAACAAATCTTTTATCATTAACTTTAACTGTTTTCAACAATGTATTAATTAAATGTTTTAGCAAAGGTGACTCTTTATCCTTAACTAATAGCTTTGCTTTCCATTTATATATAAATTCTTCTGGACATAACACTTTTATTTTATCCATTTCAATTTTAACCCATGCTGTTTTTCCACCCTCTTGATAAAAGGATGAAATAAAACTCATTTGTGCTGCCAGATAATAATTTTTAAAATTTGGTAATTGCAGTCCTCCTAATTCAAATTTCCATGTTAATTTTTCCAGAGACACTCTTGGCATTTTACCTTTCCAAAGAAAATTCCTCACAATTTTGTTCAATTCTTGAAAAAAATTATTTGGCAAAGGTATAGGCAGTGTTTGGAATAAATACTGTATCCTCGGAAAAATATTCATCTTAATACAGTTCACTCTCCCTAGCAATGTAATTGGAAGATTCATCCATTTCTTCAGGTCCTCATCTATTTTTTTTATTAGTGGTTTATAATTTAATTTATACAAATTATTTAACTTATTATCTACTTTAACTCCTAAGTACTTAATGCCTTCTTTTTGCCATTTAAACGGACTTTCTCTTTTACATTGGTCATAATTGCCTTCAAAAAGAGGCATTATTTCAGTTTTATCTTTATTAATTTTATATCCTGATACTTTCCCGTATTCTTCCAATCTGAAATATAATTTTCTTAAGGATTCCAATGGTCTAGTAAGACAAATTAAGACATCATCTGCAAATAAAGTAATTTTGTGATCTTCCTGATTAACTTTAAATCCTTTAATGTCTGAATCTGATCTTATTAGTTCTGCCAGAGGTTCAATAGCCAGATTCAAACTCTCTGTCACAGATTTAAAACTAGCTACATTCCCTGTCCTCAGGTATCTTTGCAAACAACTCGTCTGTCTGTCTGTGCTGGCTTTTGCAGTACACATTCTGGGAGGTGTGAATGTAAAACAAGGGCCGAAGCTGCCTTCATGTCTGGTTACTCCAATGTGATAATCGCTTCTATTGTGTAGCCCTGAGCTCTGGAATAAAGTGGAGATTTTTAAAAAATATATAGTTTTGGAGAGTTTGAGAAAGGGAGGGAGGGAGGGAGGGAGGGAGAGAGAGAGAGGGAGGGAGTGTGAGATGGGGAGGGAGGGAGAGAGAGGGGGAGAGAGAGAGATTCACCCACGTACAAACAAACTCAAAAAGCTACGAGCTTTAATTTATAGAAACAGAAACATAGAAAATAGGTGCAGGAGTAGGCCATTCGGCCCTTCGATCCTGTACGCACCGCCATTCAATATGATCATGGCTGATCATCCAGCTCAGTATCCTGTACCTGCCTTCTCTCCATACCCCCTGATCCCTTTAGCCACAAGGGCCACATCCAACTCCCTCTTAAATATAGCCAATGAACTGGCCTCAACTACCTTCTGTGGCAGAGAGTTCCACTGGCAGAGAATTCCAGTGGAATTTATCAAATAAAATAAATTTATCAAAAAGCTACGAGCTTTAATTTATAAATTTATCAAAAAGCTATGAGCTTTCATTTATAAAATATCTTTTAATAGCAAGAGGTGGAGAGAGAGGAGGGGGAGAGAGAGAGGGAAGGGGAGAGAGAGGAGAGAGAGAGAGAGAGATTCACACACACAGAAACAAACTCAAAAAGCTACGAGCTTTGATTTATAAATTTATCAAAAAACTGCGAGCTATAATTTATAAATTTATCAATAAGCTACGAGCTTTAAATTATAAACAGGCATGTTGGCCGGTGTGGGCAGGTGGGACTAGTGTAGATGGGGCATGTTGGCCGGTGTGGGCAGGTGGGACTAGTGTAGATGGGGCATGTTGGGCGGTGTGGGCGGGTGGGACAAGTGTAGATGGGGCATGTTGGGCGGTGTGGGCGGGTGGGACTAGTGTAGATGGGGCATGTTGGTCAGTGTGGGCGGGTGGGACTAGTGTAGATGGGGCATGATGGATGGTGTGGGCAGGTGGGACTAGTGAAGATGGGGCATGATGGACGGTGTGGGCAGGTGGGACTAGTGTAGATGGGGCATGTTGGTCGGTGTGGGCGGGTGGGACTAGTGTAGATGGGGCATGATGGACGGTGTGTGCGGGTGGGACTAGTGTAGATGGGGCATGTTGGTTGGTCGGTGTGGGACTAGTGTAGATGGGGCATGTTGGTCAGTGTGGGCAGGTGGGACTAGTGTAGATGGGGCATGTTGGTCGGTGTGGGCAGGTGGGACTAGTGTAGATGGGGCATGTTGGTCAGTGTGGGCAGGTGGGACTAGTGTAGATGGGGCATGTGGGTCAGTGTGGGCGGGTGGGACTAGTGTAGATGGGGCATGTTGGTCAGTGTGGGCGGGTGGGACTAGTGTAGATGGGGCATGTTGGTCAGTGTGGGCGGGTGGGACTAGTGTAGATGGGGCATGATGTACGGTGTGGGCAGGTGGGACTAGTGTAGATGGGGAATGATGGCTATCCAGCTCTTGCTATTAAAAGATATTTTATAAATTAAAGCTCATAGTTTTTTGTTTGGGGGAGAGAGAGGGAGGGAGGGAGAGAGGGAGGGATGGAGTGAGGGAGGGAGAGAGGAGGGGAAGAGAGAGGATGGGGAGAGAGAGGAGGGGGAGAGAGAGGGGGAGAGAGAGAGGAGGGGAAAGAGAAGGGGGAGAGCTATTTAATCTTGTTATTAAAAAGATATTTTACGCCACAAAAAGCTACGAGTTTTAATTTATAAAATATCTTTTAATAGCAAGAGGTGGAGACTGGGTGTGGACAATGTCGCCCGTCGGGCGGGCTGCTAATTGATAATTGGTGGGATCGCTGAGCCTTGGGGAAGTTGTGGGCTTATGAAGGGCCACATGTGCTCACTGTTTCTTTCAACAAAATGGCCGCCACATGTGCTCACTGTTTCTTTCAATAAAATGGCCGCCACATGTGCTCACTGTTTCTTTGTGTCAATGTTTGTCCTTGCTTGCTAGCTCCCCTTCCCTCTCTCTCTCCCCCTCCTCTCTCTCACAATAGGTGCAGGAGGAGGCCATTCGGCCCTTCGAGCCTGTACGCACCGCCATTCAATGTGATCGCGGCTGATCGTTCTCAATCAGTACCCACTCTCTGTGGGTTTTAAATTGGTTAATTTTTTCGGGGTTAAATATAGTTGATGTAAAATATTATATTGTACTAAACTATATCTCACATTAATAGTATTTTTCATACTATCTAAACACAATCTTTCCCAACTTGGTTCATCAATGATAATATTAAGATCTGTTTCCCATCTTTGTCTTGATTTTTGAATTCCTATCTTTGGACTAGATTTTTGTAATAATTTATACATTGATGATATAATTTTTTTTATTCCCTTGCCCTGAATCAAGGATTCAATTCCTTTAATCTGAAATAGAGACATTGAATGACCTAACTTTTCCCTTAAAAAAGATTGTAATTGATAATAGAAAAAAATACGATTCCCTGGATGGAGAGAAAGAATGGGTGACGCGTTGGGTCGAGCCCCTTCTTCAGACTGATGTCAGGAGAGCGGGCCGGACAGAGATAGAATGTAGTCGTAGACAGTAAGAGTTGTGGGAGAGCTGGGTAGGGAGAGGGGTTGGAGAGTGAGGGAAAACGGGCGATTTGAAGTTAGAGAAATCAATGCTCATACCGCTGATGTGTAAGCTACCGAAACGAAATATGAGGTGCTGTTCCTCCAATTTGCGCTAAGCCTCACAATGGAGGATGCCCAGGACAGAAAGTTCAGATTGGGAAGGGGAGGAGGGGGGGAGGGGGGGGGGGGTAGGGAATGAGTTAAAGTGCTGAGCAACCGGGAGATCAAGTTGGTTTAGGTGGAATGAGCTGAGGTGTTCAGTGAAACGATAGCCGATCCTGCGCTTGGTCTCGCCGATGTACAGAAACTTGACATCTGGAACAGCGGATACAGCAAATGAGGTTGCTCGAGGTGCAGGTGAACCTCTGTCTCACCTGAAAAGATTGTCAGGGTCCTTGGATAGAGTCAAGGGGGGAAGTAAAGGGAGACGTCTTGCATCTCCTGCGGTTACAGCGGAAATACAGTGGGAGGGGTGGTATGGGTGGGAAGGGACGAGTTGACCAGGGAGTTGTACAGCTAACGGCCTCTGTGCAAAGCAGAAAGGTGTGGAGATAATAGTCAGAGAAAGTCACAGAAAATAGGTGCAGGAGGAGATCATTTGTCCCTTGGAACCAGACCGTCATTCTTTGTTATCAAGGCTGACCATCCACAATCAGTAACCCGTGCCTGCCTTGTATCCATGTCCCTTGATTCCGCTAGCCCCTAGAGCAATCCAGCTATCTTTAAATTCACCCAGTGAATTGGTCTCCACTGCCTTCTGTGGCAGAGAATTCTACAAATTCACAACGCTCTAGGTGAAAAAGATTTTTCTTACCTCAGTTATAAATGGCTTCCCCTTTATTCCTAGACTGTGGCCCCTGGTCGTGGACTCCCCCAACATTGGGAACATTTTTTTTCCAGCATCTAGCTTTTCTATTCCTTTTATAATTGTATACGTTTCTGTAAGATCCCTTCTTATCTTTCTAAATTCCAGTGAATACCATCCCAATCTTTTCCATCTTTCCTCATATGACAGTCCCGCCATCCCTGTGATTAACTGTGATTAACAAGGACGTCCTTCCTCTAATTAGTAGAACAAAACTGCAGACAATACTCCAGATGTAGTCTCACCAGGGCCATATACAACTGCAGAAGGACCTCTTTACTCCTATAGTCAAATCCTCTCGTTATGAAGGCCAAAATGCCATTAGCTTTGTTCATTGCCTGCTGTACCTGCATGTATACTTTCATTGACTGGTGTACAAGGACACCCAGGTTTCGTTGCACTTCCCGTTTACCTAATCTGACATCATTGAGATAATAATCTTCCTCCTTGTTTTTGCCGCCAAAGTGGATAACCTCACATTTTCAACATTATAGTGCATCTGCCACGCCTCTGCCCACTCACTCGACCTGTCCAAGTCACCCTGGAACATCCTAACATCCTCTTTGCAGTTCACACTGCCATCCAGCTTTGTGTCATCCGCAAATTTGCTAGTGTTACTTCTAATTCCATCAACCAAATCATTACTATATATTGTAAATAGTTACGGCCCTAGCACCGAACCTTGCGGCACTCCACTCGCCACTGCACGTCTTCTGAAAAGGACCCGTTTATTTCTAATCTTGGCTTCCTGTCTGCAAGCCAATTCTCTATCCATGTCAATACCCTACCCCCGATACCATGTGCCCACTAATCTCCAGTGTGGGACTTTATCAAAATCTTTCTTAAAGTCCATAGTACATTCCATCCACTAGCTCTCCTTCATCCATTTTACTTGTTACATACTCAAAAAAATCCAGAAAATGAGTCAAGCAGGATTTCCCCTTCATAGCTCCACGCTGAGTTGGACCAACCCTTTTGCTGCTATCCAAATGCGCCGTTATTCCATGTTTAATAATTGACCCCAGCAGCTTCCCCAGCACCGGTTTCAGGCTAACTGGGCTATAATTCACAGTTTTGTCCCTCGTTCCTTTCTTGAAAATTGGAATGACAATAGCTACCCTCCAATCCACAAGAAGTGATCCTGATTTTAAAGAACATTGGAAAATAATTACCAATGCGTCCACGATTTCTAGAGCCATCTACATGAGAATCCTGGAATGCACATCATCAGGCCCGAGGATTTTATCAGCCTTCAGTCCCATCAGTCTACCCAATACTATTTCTCGCTTCATGAAATTTGTTTCAGTTCCTGTCTCTAATGTGGGCATTGAACCCCTCTAATGTTGGCATTGAAGCCCTCTAATGTGAGCATTGAACCCCTCTAATGTGGGCATTGAACACCTCTCATGTGGGCATCGATGCCCTCTCATGTGGGCATCGATGCCCTCTCATGTGGGCATTGAACCCCCTATAATGTGGGCATTGAACCCCTCTAATGTGGGCATTGAACCCCTCTAATGTGGGCATTGAACCCCTCTAATTGGACATTAGACCCATTGAACCCCTCTAATAGGGTGTGAACCTCTCTAATAGGTGACGTTTCACGGAGTGCTGGAGTAACTCAGCGGGTCAGGCAGCATCTCTGGAGAGAGGGAATGGGTGCCGTTTCGCGTCGAGACACTTCTTCAGGGCAACATTGACTTCTCTAACTTCAAGTAACACCTCTCCCCCCTTCCCCACTCTCTCCACCTCTCTCCCCCCCTCCCCCCCCTCTCTCCCCCCTCTCTCCCCCTCTCTTCCCCCTCTCCCCTACTCTCTCCCCCTCTTCACCCCCTCTCACACCCCTCTATTACCCCCCTCTCTCTCACCAACCTCGCTCTCTCTCCCCCTCTCTCTCCGCCCTCTCTCTCCCCCTCTCTCTCCCCCTCTCTCTCACTGTCCCACCTCTCTCACCCCCTCTCTCTCTCCCCTCTCTCCCATTTTCCCTTCTCTCTCCCCCTCTCTCTCCTCTCTTTCCAACTCTCTCTCCCCCCTCTCTCTCCCCCTCTCTCCCCTCTATTCCCCCCCTTCCCCTCCCTCTCTTCCCTCTTTGTCCGACACATTAAACAGAGACTGCCATTCACACACGGTGCTCTTCCCAGCTCAATTATTCACCAGGAACGCCGCACTTTATTTTACCGAAGATAGGCACACACACACACACACACACACACACACACACACACACACACACACACACACACACACACACACACACACACACACACACACACACACACACACACAAACACACACACACACACACACACACACACACACACACACACACACACACACACACACACTCACACACACACACA